>NW_026989367.1:0-107155 GCF_030222135.1 Aotus nancymaae
CTCGGGTTTAACTCTGGAAGTTGAGTGCACACATTGACAACCATTCTGTTAGATAGCTGCGTTTTGGATTTAGAAGCAGATATTTTCCCTGTGCTTACTGCTGTTTCTTCCATATGCCGGTAATGGGCTGAAAACGCCTGTTTTGGGGACTCTGCAGAGAAAGTGTTTGCAGACTGCTCAATCCACACAAGGGTTTACCTCTGGAAGTTGAGTGCACACATTGACAACCGTTCTGTTAGATAGCTGCGTTTTGGATTTAGAAGAAGTTATTTCCCTGTGCTTACTGCTGTTTCTTCCATATGCCGGAAATGGGCTGAAAACGCCTGTTTGGGACTCTGCAGAGAAAGTGTTTGCAGACTGCTGAATCCACACACGGGTTTAACTCTGGAAGTTGAGTGCACACATTGACAACCGTTCTGTTAGATAGACTGCGTTTTGGATTTAGAAGCAGATATTTCCCTGTGCTTACTGCTGTTTCTTCCATATGCCGGTAATGGGCTGAAAACGCCTGTTTTTGGGACTCTGCAGAGAAAGTGTTTTACAGACTGCTGAATCCACACACGGGTTTAACTCTGGAAGTTGAGTGCACACATTGACAACCGTTCTGTTAGATAGCTACGTTTTGGATTTAGAAGCAGATATTTCCCTGTGTTAATGCTGTTTCTTCCATATGCCGGTAATGGGCTGAAAACGACTGTTTTGGGACTCTGCAGAGAAAGAGTTTGCAGACTGCTGAATCCACACACGGGTTTAACTCTGGAAGTTGAGTGCACACATTGACAACCGTTCTGTTAGATAGCTTCGTTTTGGATTTAGAAGCAGATATTTCCCTGTGCTTACTGCTGTTTCTTCCATATGCCGGTAATGGGCTGAAAACGCCTGTTTTGGGACTCTGCAGAGAAAGAGTTCGCAGACTGCTGAATCCACACACGGGTTTAAACTCTGGAAGTTGAGTGCCACACATTGACAACCGTTCTGTTAGATAGCTTCGGTTTTGGATTTAGAAGCAGATATTTCCCTGTGCTTACTGCTGTTTCTTCCATATGCCGGTAATGGGCTGAAAACGCCTGTTTGTGGACTCTGCAGAGAAAGTGTTTGCAGACTGCTGAATCCACACACGGGTTTAACTCTGGAAGTTGAGTGCACACATTGACAACCGTTCTGTTAGATAGCTGCGTTTTGGATTTAGAAGCAGATATTTCCCTGTGCTTACTGCTGTTTCTTCCATATGCCGGTAATGGGCTGAAAACGCCTGTTTTGGGACTCTGCAGAGAAAGTGTTTGCAGACTGCTGAATCCACACACGGGTTTATCTCTGGAAGTTGAGTGCACACATTGACAACCGTTCTGTTAGATAGCTGCGTTTTGGATTTAGAAGCAGATATTTCCCTATGCTTACTGCTGTTTCTTCCACATGCCGGTAATGGGCTGAAAACGCCTGTTTTGGGACTCTGCAGAGAAGTGTTTGCAGACTGCTGAATCCACACACGGGTTTAACTCTGGAAGTTGAGTGCACACATTGACAACCGTTCTGTTAGATAGCTGCGTTTTGGATTTAGAAGCAGATATTTCCCTGTGCTTACTGCTGTTTCTTCCATATGCCGGTAATGGGCTGAAAACGCCTGTTTTGGGACTCTGCAGAGAAAGTGTTTGCAGACTGCTGAATCCACACATGGGTTTAACTCTGGAAGTTGAGTGCACACATTGACAACCGTTCTGTTAGATAGCTGCGTTTTGGATTTAGAAGCAGATATTTCCCTATGCTTACTGCTGTTTCTTCGACATGCCGGTAATGGGCTGAAAACGCCTGTTTTGGGACTCTGCAGAGAAAGTGTTTGCAGACTGCTGAATCCACACACGGGTTTAACTCTGGAAGTTGAGTGCACACATTGACAACGGTTCTGTTAGATAGCTGCGTTTTGGATTTAGAAGCAGATATTTCCCTGTGCTTACTGCTGTTTCTTCCATATGGCGGAAATGGGCTGAAAACGCCTGTTTTGGGACTCTGCAGAGAAAGTGTTTGGAGACTGCTGAATCCAAACACGGGTTTAACTCTGGAAGTTGAGTGCACACATTGACAACCGTTCTGTTAGATAGCTTCGTTTTGGATTTAGAAGCAGATATTTCCCTGTGCTTACTTCTGTTTCTTCCATATGCCGGTAACGGGCTGAAAACGCCTGTTTTGGGACTCTGCAGACAAAGAGTTTGCAGACTGCTGAATCCACACACCGGTTTAACTCTGGAAGTGGAGTGCACACATTGACAACCGCTCTTTTAGATAGCTGTGTTTTGGATTTAGAAGCAGATATTTCCCTGTGCTTACTGCTGTTTCTTCCATATGGCGGTAATGGGCTGAAAACGCCTGTTTTGGGACTCTGCAGAGAAAGTGTTTGCAGACTGCTGAATCCACACAAGGGTTTAACTCTGGAAGTTGAGTGCACACATTGACAACCATTCTGTTAGATAGCTTCGTTTTGGATTTAGAAGCAGATATTTCCCTGTGCTTACTGCTGTTTCTTCCATATGCCGGTAATGGGCTGAAAACGCCTGTTTTGGGACTCTGCAGAGAAAGTGTTTGCAGACTGCTGAATCCACACACGGGTTTAACTCTGGAAGTTGAGTGCACACATTGACAACCGTTCTGTTAGATAGCTGCGTTTTGGATTTAGAGCAGATATTTCCCTGTGCTTACTGCTGTTTCTTCCATCTGACGGTAATGGGCTGAAAACGCCTGTTTTGGGACTCTGCAGAGAAAGTGTTTGCAGACTGCTGAATCCACACACGGGTTTAACTCTGGAAGTTGAGTGCACACATTGACAACCGTTCTGTTAGGTAACTGCGTTTTGGATTTAGAAGCAGATATTTCCCTGTGCTTACTGCTGTTTCTTCCATATGCCGGTAATGGGCTGAAAACGCCTGTTTTGGGACTCTGCAGAGAAAGTGTTTGCAGACTGCTGAATCCACACACGGCTTTAACTGTGGAAGTTGAGTGCACGCATTGAAAACTGTTCTGTTAGACAGCTGCGTTTTGGATTTAGAAGCAGCTGTTTCCCTGTGCTTACTGCTGTTTCTTCCATATGCCGATAATGGGCTGAAAACGCCTGTTTTGGGACTCTGCAGAGAAAGAGTTTGCAGACTGCTGAATCCACACACGGGTTTAACTCTGGAAGTTGAGTGCACACATTGACAACCGTTCTGTTAGATAGCTGCATTTTGGATTTAGAAGCAGATATTTCCCTATGCTTACTGCTGTTTCTTCCACATGCCGGTAATGGGCTGAAAACGCCTGTTTTGGGACTCTGCAGAGAAAGTGTTTGCAGACTGCTGAATCCAAACACGGGTTTAACTCTGGAAGTTGAGTGCACACATTGACAACCGTTCTGTTAGATAGCTGCGTTTTGGTTTTAGAAGCAGATATTTCCCTGTGCTTACTGCTGTTTCTTCCATATGCCGGTAATGGGCTGAAAACGCCTGTTTTGGGCCTCTGCAGAGAAAGTGTTTGCAGACTGCTGAATCCACACATGGGTTTAACTCTGGAAGTTGAGTGCACACATTGACAACCGCTCTTTTAGATAGCTGCGTTTTGGATTTAGAAGCAGATATTTCCCTGTGCTTACTGCTGTTTCTTCCATATGGCGGTAATGGGCTGAAAACGCCTGTTTTGGGACTCTGCAGAGAAAGTGTTTGCAGACTGCGAATCCACACACGGCTTTAACTCTGGAAGTTGAGTGCACACATTGACAACCGTTCTGTTAGATAGCTGCGTTTTGGATTTAGAAGCAGATATTTCCCTGTGCTTACTGCAGTTTCTTCCATATGCCGGTAATGGGCTGAAAACGCCTGTTTTGGGACTCTGCAGAGAAAGTGTTTGCAGACTGCTGAATCCACACACGGGTTTAACTCTGGAAGTTGAGTGCACACATTGACAACCGTTCTGTTAGATAGCTGCGTTTTGGATTTAGAAGCAGATATTTCCCTATGCTTACTGCTGTTTCTTCCACATGCCGGTAATGGGCTGAAAACGCCTGTTTTGGGACTCTGCAGAGAAAGTGTTTGCAGACTGCTGAATCCACACACGGGTTTAACTCTGGAAGTTGAGTGCACACATTGACAACCGTTCTGTTAGATAGCTGCGTTTTGGATTTAGAAGCAGATATTTCCCTGTGCTTACTGCTCTTTCTTCCATATGCCGGTAATGGGCTGAAAACGCCTGTTTTGGGACTCTGCAGAGAAAGTGTTTGCAGACTGCTGAATCCACACATGGGTTTAACTCTGGAAGTTGAGTGCACACATTGACAACCGTTCTGTTAGATAGCTGCGTTTTGGATTTAGAAGCAGATATTTCCCTATGCTTACTGCTGTTTCTTCGACATGCCGGTAATGGGCTGAAAACGCCTATTTTGGGACTCTGCAGAGAAAGTGTTTGCAGACTGCTGAATCCACACACGGGTTTAACTCTGGAAGTTGAGTGCACACATTGACAACCGTTCTGTTAGATAGCTGCGTTTTGGATTTAGAAGCAGATATTTCCCTGTGCTTACTGCTGTTTCTTCCATATGGCGGAAATGGGCTGAAAACGCCTGTTTTGGGACTCTGCAGAGAAAGTGTTTGGAGACTGCTGAATCCAAACACGGGTTTAACTCTGGACGTTGAGTGCACACATTGACAACCGTTCTGTTAGATAGCTTCGTTTTGGATTTAGAAGCAGATATTTCCCTGTGCTTACTTCTGTTTCTTCCATATGCCGGTAACGGGCTGAAAACGCCTGTTTTGGGACTCTGCAGAGAAAGAGTTTGCAGACTGCTGAATCCACACACCGGTTTAACTCTGGAAGTGGAGTGCACACATTGACAACCGCTCTTTTAGATAGCTGCGTTTTGGATTTAGAAGCAGATATTTCCCTGTGCTTACTGCTGTTTCTTCCATATGGCGGTAATGGGCTGAAAACGCCTGTTTTGGGACTCTGCAGAGAAAGTGTTTGCAGACTGCTGAATCCACACAAGGGTTTAACTCTGGAAGTTGAGTGCACACATTGACAACCATTCTGTTAGATAGCTTCGTTTTGGATTTAGAAGCAGATATTTCCCTGTGCTTACTGCTGTTTCTTCCATATGCCGGTAATGGGCTGAAAACGCCTGTTTTGGGACTCTGCAGAGAAAGTGTTTGCAGACTGCTGAATCCACACACGGCTTTAACTGTGGAAGTTGAGTGCACGCATTGAAAACTGTTCTGTTAGACAGCTGCGTTTTGGATTTAGAAGCAGCTGTTTCCCTGTGCTTACTGCTGTTTCTTCCATATGCCGATAATGGGCTGAAAACGCCTGTTTTGGGACTCTGCAGAGAAAGAGTTTGCAGACTGCTGAATCCACACACGGGTTTAACTCTGGAAGTTGAGTGCACACATTGACAACCGTTCTGTTAGATAGCTGCATTTTGGATTTAGAAGCAGATATTTCCCTATGCTTACTGCTGTTTCTTCCACATGCCGGTAATGGGCTGAAAACGCCTGTTTTGGGACTCTGCAGAGAAAGTGTTTGCAGACTGCTGAATCCAAACACGGGTTTAACTCTGGAAGTTGAGTGCACACATTGACAACCGTTCTGTTAGATAGCTGCGTTTTGGTTTTAGAAGCAGATATTTCCCTGTGCTTACTGCTGTTTCTTCCATATGCCGGTAATGGGCTGAAAACGCCTGTTTTGGGCCTCTGCAGAGAAAGTGTTTGCAGACTGCTGAATCCACACATGGGTTTAACTCTGGAAGTTGAGTGCACACATTGACAACCGCTCTTTTAGATAGCTGCGTTTTGGATTTAGAAGCAGATATTTCCCTGTGCTTACTGCTGTTTCTTCCATATGGCGGTAATGGGCTGAAAACGCCTGTTTTGGGACTCTGCAGAGAAAGTGTTTGCAGACTGCGAATCCACACACGGCTTTAACTCTGGAAGTTGAGTGCACACATTGACAACCGTTCTGTTAGATAGCTGCGTTTTGGATTTAGAAGCAGATATTTCCCTGTGCTTACTGCAGTTTCTTCCATATGCCGGTAATGGGCTGAAAACGCCTGTTTTGGGACTCTGCAGAGAAAGTGTTTGCAGACTGCTGAATCCACACACGGGTTTAACTCTGGAAGTTGAGTGCACACATTGACAACCGTTCTGTTAGATAGCTGCGTTTTGGATTTAGAAGCAGATATTTCCCTGTGCTTACTGCTGTTTCTTCCATATGACGGTAATGGGCTGAAAACGCCTGTTTTGGGACTCTGCAGAGAAAGTGTTTGCAGACTGCTGAATCCACACACGGGTTTAACTCTGGAAGTTGAGTGCACACATTGACAACCGTCTTGTTAGGTAGCTTCGTATTGGATTTAGAAGCAGATATTTCCCTGTGCTTACTGCTGTTTCTTCCATATGCCGGTAATGGGCTGAAAACGCCTGTTTTGGGACTCTGCAGAGAAAGTGTTTGCAGACTGCTGAATCCACACAAGGGTTTAACTCTGGAAGTTGAGTGCACACATTGACAACCGATCTGTTAGATAGCTGCGTTTTGGATTTAGAAGCAGATATTTCCCTGTGCTTACTGCTGTTTCTTCCATATGCCGGTAATGGGCTGAAAACGTCTGTTTTGGGACTCTGCAGAGAAAGTGTTTGCAGACTGCTGAATCCACAAATGGGTTTAACTCTGGAAGTTGAGTGCACACATTGACAACCGTTCTGTTAGATAGCTGCGTTTTGGATTTAAAAGCAGATATTTACCTGTGCTTACTGCTGTTTTTTTCATATGGCGTAAATGGGCTGAAAACGCCTGTTTTGGGACTCTGCAGAGAAAGTGTTTGCAGACTGCTGAATCCAAACACGGGTTTAACTCTGGAAATTGAGTCCACACATTGACAACCGTTCTGTTAGATAGCTTCGTTTTGGATTTAGAAGCAGATATTTCCCTGTGCTTACTGCTGTTTCTTCCATATGCCGGTAACGGGCTGAAAACGCCTGTTTTGGGACTCTGCAGAGAAAGAGTTTGCAGACTGCTGAATCCACACACCCGTTTAACTCTGGAAGTTGAGTGCACACATTGACAACCGCTCTTTTAGATATCTGCGTTTTGGATTTAGAAGCAGATATTTCCCTGTGCTTACTGCTGTTTCTTCCATATGCCGGTAATGGGCTGAAAACACCTGTTTTGGGACTCTGCAGAGAAAGTGTTTGCAGACTGCTGAATCCACACACGGGTTTAACTCTGGAAGTTGAATGCACACATTGACAACCGTTCTGTTAGATAGCTGCGTTTTGGATTTAGAAGCAGATATTTCCCTGTGCTTACTGCTGTTTCTTCCATATGCCGGTAATGGGCTGAAAACGCCTGTTTTGGGCCTCTGCAGAGAAAGTGTTTGCAGACTGCTGAATCCACACACGGGTTTAACTCTGGAAGTTGAGTGCACACATTGACAACCGTTCTGTTAGATAGCTGCGTTTTGGATTTAGAAGCAAATATTTCCCTATGCTTACTGCTGTTTCTTCCACATGCCGGTAATGGGCTGAAAACGCCTGTTTTGGGACTCTGCAGAGAAAGTGTTTGCAGACTGCTGAATCCACACACCGGTTTAACTCTGGAAGTGGAGTGCACACATTGACAACCGTTCTGTTAGATAGCTGCGTTTTGGATCTAGAAGCAGATATTTACCTGTGCTTACTGCTGTTTCTTCCATATGGCGGAAATGGGCTGAAAACGCCTGTTTTGGAACTCTGCAGAGAAAGTGTTTGCAGACTGCTGAATCCAAACACGGGTTTAACTCTGGAAGTTGAGTGCACACATTGACAACCGTTCTGTTAGATAGCTTCGTTTTGGATTTAGAAGCAGATATTTCCCTCTGCTTACTGCTGTTTCTTCCATATGCCGGTAGCGGGCTGAAAACGCCTGTTTTGGGACTCTGCAGAGAAAGAGTTTGCAGACTGCTGAATCCACACACCGGTTTAACTCTGGAAGTTGAGTGCACACATTGACAACCGCTCTTTTAGATAGCTGCGTTTTGGATTTAGAAGCAGATATTTCCCTGTGCTTACTGCTGTTTCTTCCATATGGCGGTAATGGGCTGAAAACGCCTGTTTTGGGACTCTGCAGAGAAAGTGTTTGCAGACTGCGAATCCACACACGGGTTTAACTCTGGAAGTTGAGTGCACACATTGACAACCGTTCTGTTAGATAGCTGCGTTTTGGATTTAGAAGCAGATATTTCCCTGTGCTTACTGCAGTTTCTTCCATATGCCGGTAATGGGCTGAAAACGCCTGTTTTGGGACTCTGCAGAGAAAGTGTTTGCAGACTGCTGAATCCACACACGGGTTTAACTCTGGAAGTTGAGTGCACACATTGACAACCGTTCTGTTAGATAGCTGCGTTTTGGATTTAGAAGCAGATATTTCCCTGTGCTTACTGCTGTTTCTTCCATATGCCGGTAATGGGCTGAAAACGCCTGTTTTGGGACTCTGCAGAGAAAGTGTTTGCAGACTGCTGAATCCACACACGGGTTTAACTCTGGAAGTTGAGTGCACACATTGACAACCGTTCTGTTAGGTAACTGCGTTTTGGATTTAGAAGCAGATATTTCCCTGTGCTTACTGCTGTTTCTTCCATATGCCGGTAATGGGCTGAAAACGCCTGTTTTGGGACTCTGCAGAGAAAGAGTTTGCAGACTGCTGAATCCACACACGGCTTTAACTCTGGAAGTTGAGTGCACACATTGACAACCGTTCTGTTAGATAGCTGCGTTTTGGATTTAGAAGCAGATATTTCCCTGTGCTTACTGCTGTCTTCCATATGCCGGTAATGGGCTGAAAACGCCTGTTTTGGGACTCTGCAGAGAAAGTGTTTGCAGACTGCTGAATCCACACACCGGTTTAACTCTGGAAGTTGAGTGCACACATTGACAACCGTTCTGTTAGATAGCTGCGTTTTGGATTTGGAAGCACATATTTCCCTGGGCTTACTGCTGTTTCTTCCATATGCCGGTAATGGGCTGAAAACGCCTGTTTTGGGACTCCGCAGAGAAAGTGTTTGCAGACTGCTGAATCCACACACGGGTTTAACTCTGGAAGTTGAGTGCACACATTGACAACCGTCTTGTTAGGTAGCTTCGTTTTGGATTTAGAAGCAGACATTTCCCTGTGCTTACTGCTGTTTCTTCCATAGGCCGGAAATGGGCTGAAAACGCCTGTATTGGGACTCTGCAGAGAAAGTGTTTGCAGACTGCTGAATACACACACGGGTTTAACTCTGGAAGTTGAGTGCACACATTGACAACGGTTCTGTTAGATAGCTGCGTTTTGGATTTAGAAGCAGATATTTCCCTGTGCTTACTGCTGTTTCTTCCATATGCCGGTAACGGGCTGAAAACGCCTGTTTTGGGACTCTGCAGAGAAAGAGTTTGCAGACTGCTGAATCCAAACACGGGTTTAACTCTGGAAGTTGAGTGGACACATTGACAACCGTTCTGTTAGATAGCTGCGTTTTGGATTTAGAAGCAGACATTTCCCTGTGCTTACTGCTGTTTCTTCCATAGGCCGGAAATGGGCTGAAAACGCCTGTATTGGGACTCTGCAGAGAAAGTGTTTGCAGACTGCTGAATCCACACACGGGTTTAACTCTGGAAGTTGAGTGCACACATTGACAACCGTTCTGTTAGGTAACTGCGTTTTGGATTTAGAAGCAGATATTTCCCTGTGCTTACTGCTGTTTCTTCCATATGCCGGTAATGGGCTGAAAACGCCTGTTTTGGGACTCTGCAGAGAAAGTGTTTGCAGACTACTGAATCCACACACGGCTTTAACTGTGGAAGTTGAGTGCACGCATTGAAAACTGTTCTGTTAGACAGCTGCGTTTTGGATTTAGAAGCAGCTGTTTCCCTGTGCTTACTGCTGTTTCTTCCATATGCCGATAATGGGCTGAAAACGCCTGTTTTGGGACTCTGCAGAGAAAGAGTTTGCAGACTGCTGAATCCACACACGGGTTTAACTCTGGAAGTTGAGTGCACACATTGACAACCGTTCTGTTAGATAGCTGCATTTTGGATTTAGAAGCAGATATTTCCCTATGCTTACTGCTGTTTCTTCCACATGCCGGTAATGGGCTGAAAACGCCTGTTTTGGGACTCTGCAGAGAAAGTGTTTGCAGACTGCTGAATCCAAACACGGGTTTAACTCTGGAAGTTGAGTGCACACATTGACAACCGTTCTGTTAGATAGCTGCGTTTTGGATTTAGAAGCAGATATTTCCCTGTGCTTACTGCTGTTTCTTCCATATGCCGGTAATGGGCTGAAAACGCCTGTTTTGGGCCTCTGCAGAGAAAGTGTTTGCAGACTGCTGAATCCACACACGGGTTTAACTCTGGAAGTTGAGTGCACACATTGACAACCGCTCTTTTAGATAGCTGCGTTTTGGATTTAGAAGCAGATATTTCCCTGTGCTTACTGCTGTTTCTTCCATATGGCGGTAATGGGCTGAAAACGCCTGTTTTGGGACTCTGCAGAGAAAGTGTATGCAGACTGCGAATCCACACACGGCTTTAACTCTGGAAGTTGAGTGCACACATTGACAACCGTTCTGTTAGATAGCTGCGTTTTGGATTTAGAAGCAGATATTTCCCTGTGCTTACTGCAGTTTCTTCCATATGCCGGTAATGGGCTGAAAACGCCTGTTTTGGGACTCTGCAGAGAAAGTGTTTGCAGACTGCTGAATCCACACACGGGTTTAACTCTGGAAGTTGAGTGCACACATTGACAACCGTTCTGTTAGATAGCTGCGTTTTGGATTTAGAAGCAGATATTTCCCTGTGCTTACTGCTGTTTCTTCCATATGACGGTAATGGGCTGAAAACGCCTGTTTTGGGACTCTGCAGAGAAAGTGTTTGCAGACTGCTGAATCCACACACGGGTTTAACTCTGGAAGTTGAGTGCACACATTGACAACCGTCTTGTTAGGTAGCTTCGTATTGGATTTAGAAGCAGATATTTCCCTGTGCTTACTGCTGTTTCTTCCATATGCCGGTATTGGGCTGAAAACGCCTGTTTTGGGACTCTGCAGAGAAAGTGTTTGCAGACTGCTGAATCCACACAAGGGTTTAACTCTGGAAGTTGAGTGCACACATTGACAACCGATCTGTTAGATAGCTGCGTTTTGGATTTAGAAGCAGATATTTCGCTGTGCTTACTGCTGTTTCTTCCATATGCCGGTAATGGGCTGAAAACGTCTGTTTTGGGACTCTGCAGAGAAAGTGTTTGCAGACTGCTGAATCCACAAATGGGTTTAACTCTGGAAGTTGAGTGCACACATTGACAACCGTTCTGTTAGATAGCTGCGTTTTGGATTTAAAAGCAGATATTTACCTGTGCTTACTGCTGTTTTTTCCATATGGCGTAAATGGGCTGAAAACGCCTGTTTTGGGACTCTGCAGAGAAAGTGTTTGCAGACTGCTGAATCCAAACACGGGTTTAACTCTGGAAATTGAGTCCACACATTGACAACCGTTCTGTTAGATAGCTTCGTTTTGGATTTAGAAGCAGATATTTCCCTGTGCTTACTGCTGTTTCTTCCATATGCCGGTAACGGGCTGAAAACGCCTGTTTTGGGACTCTGCAGAGAAAGAGTTTGCAGACTGCTGAATCCACACACCCGTTTAACTCTGGAAGTTGAGTGCACACATTGACAACCGCTCTTTTAGATATCTGCGTTTTGGATTTAGAAGCAGATATTTCCCTGTGCTTACTGCTGTTTCTTCCATATGCCGGTAATGGGCTGAAAACACCTGTTTTGGGACTCTGCAGAGAAAGTGTTTGCAGACTGCTGAATCCACACACGGGTTTAACTCTGGAAGTTGAATGCACACATTGACAACCGTTCTGTTAGATAGCTGCGTTTTGGATTTAGAAGCAGATATTTCCCTGTGCTTACTGCTGTTTCTTCCATATGCCGGTAATGGGCTGAAAACGCCTGTTTTGGGCCTCTGCAGAGAAAGTGTTTGCAGACTGCTGAATCCACACACGGGTTTAACTCTGGAAGTTGAGTGCACACATTGACAACCGTTCTGTTAGATAGCTGCGTTTTGGATTTAGAAGCAAATATTTCCCTATGCTTACTGCTGTTTCTTCCACATGCCGGTAATGGGCTGAAAACGCCTGTTTTGGGACTCTGCAGAGAAAGTGTTTGCAGACTGCTGAATCCACACACCGGTTTAACTCTGGAAGTGGAGTGCACACATTTACAACCGTTCTGTTAGATAGCTGCGTTTTGGATTTAGAAGCAGATATTTACCTGTGCTTACTGCTGTTTCTTCCATATGGCGGAAATGGGCTGAAAACGCCTGTTTTGAAACTCTGCAGAGAATGTGTTTGCAGACTGCTGAATCCAAACACGGGTTTAACTCTGGAAGTTGAGTGCACACATTGACAACCGTTCTGTTAGATAGCTTCGTTTTGGATTTAGAAGCAGATATTTCCCTCTGCTTACTGCTGTTTCTTCCATATGCCGGTAGCGGGCTGAAAACGCCTGTTTTGGGACTCTGCAGAGAAAGAGTTTGCAGACTGCTGAATCCACACACCGGTTTAACTCTGGAAGTTGAGTGCACACATTGACAACCGCTCTTTTAGATAGCTGCGTTTTGGATTTAGAAGCAGATATTTCCCTGTGCTTACTGCTGTTTCTTCCATATGGCGGTAATGGGCTGAAAACGCCTGTTTTGGGACTCTGCAGAGAAAGTGTTTGCAGACTGCGAATCCACACACGGGTTTAACTCTGGAAGTTGAGTGCACACATTGACAACCGTTCTGTTAGATAGCTGCGTTTTGGATTTAGAAGCAGATATTTCCCTGTGCTTACTGCAGTTTCTTCCATATGCCGGTAATGGGCTGAAAACGCCTGTTTTGGGACTCTGCAGAGAAAGTGTTTGCAGACTGCTGAATCCACACACGGGTTGAACTCTGGAAGTTGAGTGCACACATTGACAACCGTTCTGTTAGATAGCTGCGTTTTGGATTTAGAAGCAGATATTTCACTGTGCTTACTGCTGTTTCTTCCATATGACGGTAATGGGCTGAAAACGCCTGTTTTGGGACTCTGCAGAGAAAGTGTTTGCAGACTGCTGAATCCACACACGGGTTTAATTCTGGAAGTTGAGTGCACACATTGACAACCGTTCTGTTAGGTAACTGCGTTTTGGATTTAGCAGCAGATATTTCCCTGTGCTTACTGCTGTTTCTTCCATATGCCGGTAATGGGCTGAAAACGCCTGTTTTGGGACTCTGCAGAGAAAGAGTTTGCAGACTGCTGAATCCACACACGGCTTTAACTCTGGAAGTTGAGTGCACACATTGACAACCGTTCTGTTAGATAGCTGCGTTTTGGATTTAGAAGCAGATATTTCCCTGTGCTTACTGCTGTCTTCCATATGCCGGTAATGGGCTGAAAACGCCTGTTTTGGGACTCTGCAGAGAAAGTGTTTGCAGACTGCTGAATCCACACACCGGTTTAACTCTGGAAGTTGAGTGCACACATTGACAACCGTTCTGTTAGATAGCTGCGTTTTGGATTTGGAAGCACATATTTCCCTGGGCTTACTGCTGTTTCTTCCATATGCCGGTAATGGGCTGAAAACGCCTGTTTTGGGACTCCGCAGAGAAAGTGTTTGCAGACTGCTGAATCCACACACGGGTTTAACTCTGGAAGTTGAGTGCACACATTGACAACCGTCTTGTTAGGTAGCTTCGTTTTGGATTTAGAAGCAGACATTTCCCTGTGCTTACTGCTGTTTCTTCCATAGGCCGGAAATGGGCTGAAAACGCCTGTATTGGGACTCTGCAGAGAAAGTGTTTGC
The DNA here is from genome assembly GCF_030222135.1 of Aotus nancymaae. NCBI lineage: Eukaryota > Metazoa > Chordata > Mammalia > Primates > Aotidae > Aotus > Aotus nancymaae. The sequence goes on from NW_026989367.1 coordinate 13,854, forward strand.
AGACTGCTGAATACACACACGGGTTTAACTCTGGAAGTTGAGTGCACACATTGACAACGGTTCTGTTAGATAGCTGCGTTTTGGATTTAGAAGCAGATATTTCCCTGTGCTTACTGCTGTTTCTTCCATATGCCGGTAACGGGCTGAAAACGCCTGTTTTGGGACTCTGCAGAGAAAGAGTTTGCAGACTGCTGAATCCAAACACGGGTTTAACTCTGGAAGTTGAGTGGACACATTGACAACCGTTCTGTTAGATAGCTGCGTTTTGGATTTAGAAGCAGACATTTCCCTGTGCTTACTGCTGTTTCTTCCATAGGCCGGAAATGGGCTGAAAACGCCTGTATTGGGACTCTGCAGAGAAAGTGTTTGCAGACTGCTGAATCCACACACGGGTTTAACTCTGGAAGTTGAGTGCACACATTGACAACCGTTCTGTTAGATAGCTGAGTTTTGGATTTAGAAGCAGATATTTCCCTGTGCTTACTGCTGTTTCTTCCATATGGCGGAAATGGGCTGAAAACGCCTGTTTTGGGACTCTGCAGAGAAAGTGTTTGCAGACTGCTGAATCCAAACACGGGTTTAACTCTGGAAGTTGAGTGCACACATTGACAACCGTTCTGTTAGATAGCTTCGTTTTGGATTTAGAAGCAGACATTTCCCTGTGCTTACTGCTGTTTCTTCCATATGCCGGTAATGGGCTGAAAACGCCTGTTTTGGGACACTGCAGAGAAAGTGTTTGCAGACTGCTAAATCCACACACGGGTTTAACTCTGGAAGTTGAGTGATCACATTGACAACCGTTCTGTTAGATAGCTGCGTTTTGGATTTCGAAGCAGATATTTCCCTATGCTTACTGCTGTTTCTTCGACATGCCGGTAATGGGCTGAAAACGCCTGATTTGGAACTCTGCAGAGAAAGTGTTTGCAGACTGCTGAATCCACACACGGGTTTAACTCTGGAAGTTGAGTGCACACATTGACAACCGTTCTGTTAGATAGCTGAGTTTTGGATTTAGAAGCAGATATTTCCCTGTGCTTACTGCTGTTTCTTCCATGTGGCGGAAATGGGCTGAAAACGCCTGTTTTGGGACTCTGCAGAGAAAGTGTTTGCAGACTGCTGAATCCAAACACGGGTTTAACTCTGGAAGTTGAGTGCACACATTGACAACCGTTCTGTTAGATAGCTTCGTTTTGGATTTAGAAGCAGACATTTCCCTGTGCTTACTGCTGTTTCTTCCATATGCCGGTAACGGGCTGAAAACGCCTGTTTTAGGACTCTGCAGAGAAAGAGTTTGCAGACTGCTGAATCCACACACCGGTTTAACTCTGGAAGTGGAGTGCACACATTGACAACCGCTCTTTTAGATAGCTGCGTTTTGGATTTAGAAGCAGATATTTCCCTGTGCTTACTGCTGTTTCTTCCATATGGCGGTAATGGGCTGAAAACGGCTGTTTTGGGACTCTGCAGAGAAAGTGTTTGCAGACTGCTGAATCCACACACGGATTTAACTCTGGAAGTTGAGTGCACACATTGACAACCATTGTGTTAGATAGCTGCGTTTTGGATTTAGAAGCAGATATTTCCCTGTGCTTACTGCTGTTTCTTCCATATGCCGGTAATGGGCTGAAAACGCCTGTTTTGGGACTCTGCAGAGAAAGTGTTTGCAGACTGCTCAATCCACACACGGGTTTACCTCTGGAAGTTGAGTGCACACATTGACAACCGTTCTGTTAGATAGCTGCGTTTTGGATTTAGAAGAAGTTATTTCCCTGTGCTTACTGCTGTTTCTTCCATATGCCGGAAATGGGCTGAAAACGCCTGTTTTGGGACTCTGCAGAGAAAGTGTTTGCAGACTGCTGAATCCACACACGGGTTTAACTCTGGAAGTTGAGTGCACACATTGACAACCGTTCTGTTAGATAGCTGCGTTTTGGATTTAGAAGCAGATATTTCCCTGTGCTTACTGCTGTTTCTTCCATATGCCGGTAATGGGCTGAAAACGCCTGTTTTGGGACTCTGCAGAGAAAGTGTTTACAGACTGCTGAATCCACACACGGGTTTAACTCTGGAAGTTGAGTGCACACATTGACAACCGTTCTGTTAGATAGCTGCGTTTTGGATTTAGAAGCAGATATTTCCCTGTGCTTACTGCTGTTTCTTCCATATGCCGGTAATGGGCTGAAAACGACTGTTTTGGGACTCTGCAGAGAAAGAGTTTACAGACTGATGAATCCACACACGGGTTTAACTCTGGAAGTTGAGTGCACACATTGACAACCGTTCTGTTAGATAGCTTCGTTTTGGATTTAGAAGCAGATATTTCCCTGTGCTTACTGCTGTTTCTTCCATATGCCGGTAATGGGCTGAAAACGCCTGTTTTGGGACTCTGCAGAGAAAGAGTTCGCAGACTGCTGAATCCACACACGGGTTTAACTCTGGAAGTTGAGTGCACACATTGACAACCGTTCTGTTAGATAGCTTCGTTTTGGATTTAGAAGCACATATTTCCCTGTGCTTACTGCTGTTTCTTCCATATGCCGGTAATGGGCTGAAAACGCCTGTTTTGGGACTCTGCAGAGAAAGTGTTTGCAGACTGCTGAAACCACACACGGGTTTAACTCTGGAAGTTGAGTGCACACATTGACAACCGTTCTGTTAGATAGCTGCGTTTTGGATTTAGAAGCAGATATTTCCCTATGCTTACTGCTGTTTCTTCCATATGCCGGTAACGGGTTGAAAACGCCTGTTTTGGGACTCTGCAGAGAAAGTGTTTGCAGACTGCTGAATCCACACACGGGTTTATCTCTGGAAGTTGAGTGCACACATTGACAACCGTTCTGTTAGATAGCTGCGTTTTGGATTTAGAAGCAGATATTTCCCTATGCTTACTGCTGTTTCTTCCACATGCCGGTAATGGGTTGAAAACGCCTGTTTTGGGACTCTGCAGAGAAAGTGTTTGCAGACTGCTGAATCCACACACGGGTTTAACTCTGGAAGTTGAGTGCACACATTGACAACCGTTCTGTTAGATAGCTGCGTTTTGGATTTAGAAGCAGATATTTCCCTGTGCTTACTGCTGTTTCTTCCATATGCCGGTAATGGGCTGAAAACGCCTGTTTTGGGACTCTGCAGAGAAAGTGTTTGCAGACTGCTGAATCCACACACGGGTTTAACTCTGGAAGTTGAGTGCACACATTGACAACCGTTCTGTTAGATAGCTGAGTTTTGGATTTAGACGCAGATATTTCCCTGTGCTTACTGCTGTTTCTTCCATATGCCGGTAATGGGCTGAAAACGCCTGTTTTGGGACTCTGCAGAGAAAGTGTTTGCAGACTGCTGAATCCACACACGGGTTTAACTCTGGAAGTTGAGTGCACACATTGACAACCGTTCTGTTAGATAGCTGCGTTTTGGATTTAGAAGCAGATATTTCCCTGTGCTTACTGCTGTTTCTTCCATATGGCGGAAATGGGCTGAAAACTCCTGTTTTGGGACTCTGCAGAGAAAGTGTTTGCAGACTGCTGAATCCAAACACGGGTTTAACTCTGGAAGTTGAGTGCACACATTGACAACCGTTCTGTTAGATAGCTTCGTTTTGGATTTAGAAGCAGATATTTCCCTGTGCTTACTGCTGTTTCTTCCATATGCCGGTAACGGGCTGAAAACGCCTGTTTTGGGACTCTGCAGAGAAAGAGTTTGCAGACTGCAGAATCCACACACCGGTTTAACTCTGGAAGTGGAGTGCACACATTGACATCCGCTCTTTTAGATAGCTGCGTTTTGGATTTAGAAGCAGATATTTCCCTGTGCTTACTGCTGTTTCTTCCATATGGCGGTAATGGGCTGAAAACGCCTGTTTTGGGACTCTGCAGAGAAAGAGTTTGCAGACTGCTGAATCCACACAAGGGTTTAACTCTGGAAGTTGAGTGCACACATTGACAACCGGTCTGTTAGATAGCTTCGTTTTGGATTTAGAAGCAGATATTTCCCTGTGCTTACTGCTGTTTCTTCCATATGCCGGTAATGGGCTGAAAACGCCTGTTTTGGGACTCTGCAGAGAAAGTGTTTGCAGACTGCTGAATCCACACACGGGTTTAACTCTGGAAGTTGAGTGCACACATTGACAACCGTTCTGTTAGATAGCTGCGTTTTGGATTTAGTAGCAGATATTTCCCTGTGCTTACTGCTGTTTCTTCCATCTGACGGTAATGGGCTGAAAACGCCTGTTTTGGGACTCTGCAGAGAAAGAGTTTGCAGACTGCTGAATCCACACACGGGTTTAACTCTGGAAGTTGAGTGCACACATTGACAACCGTTCTGTTAGATAGCTGCGTTTTGGATTTAGAAGTAGTTATTTCCCTGTGCTTACTGCTGTTTCTTCCATATGCCGGAAATGGGCTGAAAACGCCTGTTTTGGGACTCTGCAGAGAAAGTGTTTGCAGACTGCTGAATCCACACACGGGTTTAACTCTGGAAGTTGAGTGCACACATTGACAACCGTTCTGTTAGATAGCTGCGTTTTGGATTTAGTAGCAGATATTTCCCTGTGCTTACTGCTGTTTCTTCCATATGCCGGTAATGGGCTGAAAACGCCTGTTTTGGGACTCTGCAGAGAAAGAGTTTACAGACTGATGAATCCACACACGGGTTTAACTCTGGAAGTTGAGTGCACACATTGACAACCGTTCTGTTAGATAGCTTCGTTTTGGATTTAGAAGCAGATATTTCCCTGTGCTTACTGCTGTTTCTTCCATATGCCGGTAATGGGCTGAAAACGCCTGTTTTGGGACTCTGCAGAGAAAGAGTTCGCAGACTGCTGAATCCACACACGGGTTTAACTCTGGAAGTTGAGTGCACACATTGACAATCGTTCTGTTAGATAGCTTCGTTTTGGATTTAGAAGCAGATATTTCCCTGTGCTTACTGCTGTTTCTTCCATATGCCGGTAATGGGCTGAAAACGCCTGTTTTGGGACTCTGCAGAGAAAGTGTTTGCAGACTGCTGAATCCACACACGGGTTTAACTCTGGAAGTTGAGTGCACACATTGACAACCGTTCTGTTAGATAGCTGCGTTTTGGATTTAGAAGCAGATATTTCCCTGTGCTTACTGCTGTTTCTTCCATATGCCGGTAATGGGCTGAAAACGCATGTTTTGGGACTCTGCAGAGAAAGTGTTTGCAGACTGCTGAATCCACACACGGGTTTATCTCTGGAAGTTGAGTGCACACATTGACAACCGTTCTGTTAGATAGCTGCGTTTTGGATTTAGAAGCAGATATTTCCCTATGCTTACTGCTGTTTCTTCCACATGCCGGTAATGGGTTGAAAACGCCTGTTTTGGGACTCTGCAGAGAAAGTGTTTGCAGACTGCTGAATCCACACACGGGTTTAACTCTGGAAGTTGAGTGCACACATTGACAACCGTTCTGTTAGATAGCTGCGTTTTGGATTTAGAAGCAGATATTTCCCTGTGCTTACTGCTGTTTCTTCCATATGCCGGTAATGGGCTGAAAACGCCTGTTTTGGGACTCTGCAGAGAAAGTGTTTGCAGACTGCTGAATCCACACACGGGTTTAACTCTGGAAGTTGAGTGCACACATTGACAACCGTTCTGTTAGATAGCTTCGTTTTGGATTTAGAAGCAGATATTTCCCTGTGCTTACTGCTGTTTCTTCCATATGCCGGTAATGGGCTGAAAACGCCTGTATTGGGACTCTGCAGAGAAAGTGTTTGCAGACTGCTGAATCCACACACGGGTTTAACTCTGGAAGTTGAGTGCACACATTGACAACCGTTCTGTTAGATAGCTGCGTTTTGGATTTAGAAGCAGATATTTCCCTGTGCTTACTGCTGTTTCTTCCATATGGCGGAAATGGGCTGAAAACGCCTGTTTTGGGACTCTGCAGAGAAAGTGTTTGCAGACTGCTGAATCCAAACACGGGTTTAACTCTGGAAGTTGAGTGCACACATTGACAACCGTTCTGTTAGATAGCTTCGTTTTGGATTTAGAAGCAGATATTTCCCTGTGCTTACTCCTGTTTCTTCCATATGCCGGTAACGGGCTGAAAACGCCTGTTTTGGGACTCTGCAGAGAAAGAGTTTGCAGACTGCAGAATCCACACACCGGTTTAACTCTGGAAGTGGAGTGCACACATTGACATCCGCTCTTTTAGATAGCTGCGTTTTGGATTTAGAAGCAGATATTTCCCTGTGCTTACTGCTGTTTCTTCCATATGGCGGTAATGGGCTGAAAACGCCTGTTTTGGGACTCTGCAGAGAAAGTGTTTGCAGACTGCTGAATCCACACAAGGGTTTAACTCTGGAAGTTGAGTGCACACATTGACAACCATTCTGTTAGATAGCTTCGTTTTGGATTTAGAAGCAGATATTTCCCTGTGCTTACTGCTGTTTCTTCCATATGCCGGTAATGGGCTGAAAACGCCTGTTTTGGGACCCTGCAGAGAAAGTGTTTGCAGACTGCTGAATCCACACACGGGTTTAACTCTGGAAGTTGAGTGCACACATTGACAACCGTTCTGTTAGATAGCTGCGTTTTGGATTTAGAGCAGATATTTCCCTGTGCTTACTGCTGTTTCTTCCATCTGACGGTAATGGGCTGAAAACGCCTGTTTTGGGACTCTGCAGAGAAAGAGTTTGCAGACTGCTGAATTCACACACGGGTTTAACTCTGGAAGTTGAGTGCACACATTGACAACCGTTCTGTTAGGTAACTGCGTTTTGGATTTAGAAGCAGATATTTCCCTGTGCTTACTGCTGTTTCTTCCATATGCCGGTAATGGGCTGAAAACGCCTGTTTTGGGACTCTGCAGAGAAAGTGTTTGCAGACTGCTGAATCCACACACGGCTTTAACTGTGGAAGTTGAGTGCACGCATTGAAAACTGTTCTGTTAGATAGCTGCGTTTTGGATTTAGAAGCAGCTGTTTCCCTGTGCTTACTGCTGTTTCTTCCATATGCCGATAATGGGCTGAAAACGCCTGTTTTGGGACTCTGCAGAGAAAGAGTTTTCAGACTGCTGAATCCACACACGGGTTTAACTCTGGAAGTTGAGTGCACACATTGACAACCGTTCTGTTAGATAGCTGCGTTTTGGATTTAGAAGCAGATATTTCCCTGTGCTTACTGCTGTTTCTTCCATATGCGGGTAATGGGCTGAAAACGCCTGTTTTGGGACTCTGCAGAGAAAGAGTTCGCAGACTGCTGAATCCACACACGGGTTTAACTCTGGAAGTTGAGTGCACACATTGACAACCGTTCTGTTAGATAGCTTCGTTTTGGATTTAGAAGCAGATATTTCCCTCTGCTTACTGCTGTTTCTTCCATATGCCGGTAATGGGCTGAAAACGCCTGTTTTGGGACTCTGCAGAGAAAGTGTTTGCAGACTGCTGAATCCACACACGGGTTTAACTCTGGAAGTTGAGTGCACACATTGACAACCGTTCTGTTAGATAGCTGAGTTTTGGATTTAGACGCAGATATTTCCCTGTGCTTACTGCTGTTTCTTCCATATGCCGGTAATGGGCTGAAAACGCCTGTTTTGGGACTCTGCAGAGAAAGTGTTTGCAGACTGCTGAATCCACACACGGGTTTAACTCTGGAAGTTGAGTGCACACATTGACAACCGTTCTGTTAGATAGCTGCGTTTTGGATTTAGAAGCAGATATTTCCCTGTGCTTACTGCTGTTTCTTCCATATGGCGGAAATGGGCTGAAAACTCCTGTTTTGGGACTCTGCAGAGAAAGTGTTTGCAGACTGCTGAATCCAAACACGGGTTTAACTCTGGAAGTTGAGTGCACACATTGACAACCGTTCTGTTAGATAGCTTCGTTTTGGATTTAGAAGCAGATATTTCCCTGTGCTTACTGCTGTTTCTTCCATATGCCGGTAACGGGCTGAAAACGCCTGTTTTGGGACTCTGCAGAGAAAGAGTTTGCAGACTGCAGAATCCACACACCGGTTTAACTCTGGAAGTGGAGTGCACACATTGACATCCGCTCTTTTAGATAGCTGCGTTTTGGATTTAGAAGCAGATATTTCCCTGTGCTTACTGCTGTTTCTTCCATATGGCGGTAATGGGCTGAAAACGCCTGTTTTGGGACTCTGCAGAGAAAGAGTTTGCAGACTGCTGAATCCACACAAGGGTTTAACTCTGGAAGTTGAGTGCACACATTGACAACCGGTCTGTTAGATAGCTTCGTTTTGGATTTAGAAGCAGATATTTCCCTGTGCTTACTGCTGTTTCTTCCATATGCCGGTAATGGGCTGAAAACGCCTGTTTTGGGACTCTGCAGAGAAAGTGTTTGCAGACTGCTGAATCCACACACGGGTTTAACTCTGGAAGTTGAGTGCACACATTGACAACCGTTCTGTTAGATAGCTGCGTTTTGGATTTAGTAGCAGATATTTCCCTGTGCTTACTGCTGTTTCTTCCATCTGACGGTAATGGGCTGAAAACGCCTGTTTTGGGACTCTGCAGAGAAAGAGTTTGCAGACTGCTGAATCCACACACGGGTTTAACTCTGGAAGTTGAGTGCACACATTGACAACCGTTCTGTTAGATAGCTGCGTTTTGGATTTAGAAGTAGTTATTTCCCTGTGCTTACTGCTGTTTCTTCCATATGCCGGAAATGGGCTGAAAACGCCTGTTTTGGGACTCTGCAGAGAAAGTGTTTGCAGACTGCTGAATCCACACACGGGTTTAACTCTGGAAGTTGAGTGCACACATTGACAACCGTTCTGTTAGATAGCTGCGTTTTGGATTTAGTAGCAGATATTTCCCTGTGCTTACTGCTGTTTCTTCCATATGCCGGTAATGGGCTGAAAACGCCTGTTTTGGGACTCTGCAGAGAAAGAGTTTACAGACTGATGAATCCACACACGGGTTTAACTCTGGAAGTTGAGTGCACACATTGACAACCGTTCTGTTAGATAGCTTCGTTTTGGATTTAGAAGCAGATATTTCCCTGTGCTTACTGCTGTTTCTTCCATATGCCGGTAATGGGCTGAAAACGCCTGTTTTGGGACTCTGCAGAGAAAGAGTTCGCAGACTGCTGAATCCACACACGGGTTTAACTCTGGAAGTTGAGTGCACACATTGACAATCGTTCTGTTAGATAGCTTCGTTTTGGATTTAGAAGCAGATATTTCCCTGTGCTTACTGCTGTTTCTTCCATATGCCGGTAATGGGCTGAAAACGCCTGTTTTGGGACTCTGCAGAGAAAGTGTTTGCAGACTGCTGAATCCACACACGGGTTTAACTCTGGAAGTTGAGTGCACACATTGACAACCGTTCTGTTAGATAGCTGCGTTTTGGATTTAGAAGCAGATATTTCCCTGTGCTTACTGCTGTTTCTTCCATATGCCGGTAATGGGCTGAAAACGCATGTTTTGGGACTCTGCAGAGAAAGTGTTTGCAGACTGCTGAATCCACACACGGGTTTATCTCTGGAAGTTGAGTGCACACATTGACAACCGTTCTGTTAGATAGCTGCGTTTTGGATTTAGAAGCAGATATTTCCCTATGCTTACTGCTGTTTCTTCCACATGCCGGTAATGGGTTGAAAACGCCTGTTTTGGGACTCTGCAGAGAAAGTGTTTGCAGACTGCTGAATCCACACACGGGTTTAACTCTGGAAGTTGAGTGCACACATTGACAACCGTTCTGTTAGATAGCTGCGTTTTGGATTTAGAAGCAGATATTTCCCTGTGCTTACTGCTGTTTCTTCCATATGCCGGTAATGGGCTGAAAACGCCTGTTTTGGGACTCTGCAGAGAAAGTGTTTGCAGACTGCTGAATCCACACACGGGTTTAACTCTGGAAGTTGAGTGCACACATTGACAACCGTTCTGTTAGATAGCTTCGTTTTGGATTTAGAAGCAGATATTTCCCTGTGCTTACTGCTGTTTCTTCCATATGCCGGTAATGGGCTGAAAACGCCTGTATTGGGACTCTGCAGAGAAAGTGTTTGCAGACTGCTGAATCCACACACGGGTTTAACTCTGGAAGTTGAGTGCACACATTGACAACCGTTCTGTTAGATAGCTGCGTTTTGGATTTAGAAGCAGATATTTCCCTGTGCTTACTGCTGTTTCTTCCATATGGCGGAAATGGGCTGAAAACGCCTGTTTTGGGACTCTGCAGAGAAAGTGTTTGCAGACTGCTGAATCCAAACACGGGTTTAACTCTGGAAGTTGAGTGCACACATTGACAACCGTTCTGTTAGATAGCTTCGTTTTGGATTTAGAAGCAGATATTTCCCTGTGCTTACTCCTGTTTCTTCCATATGCCGGTAACGGGCTGAAAACGCCTGTTTTGGGACTCTGCAGAGAAAGAGTTTGCAGACTGCAGAATCCACACACCGGTTTAACTCTGGAAGTGGAGTGCACACATTGACATCCGCTCTTTTAGATAGCTGCGTTTTGGATTTAGAAGCAGATATTTCCCTGTGCTTACTGCTGTTTCTTCCATATGGCGGTAATGGGCTGAAAACGCCTGTTTTGGGACTCTGCAGAGAAAGTGTTTGCAGACTGCTGAATCCACACAAGGGTTTAACTCTGGAAGTTGAGTGCACACATTGACAACCATTCTGTTAGATAGCTTCGTTTTGGATTTAGAAGCAGATATTTCCCTGTGCTTACTGCTGTTTCTTCCATATGCCGGTAATGGGCTGAAAACGCCTGTTTTGGGACCCTGCAGAGAAAGTGTTTGCAGACTGCTGAATCCACACACGGGTTTAACTCTGGAAGTTGAGTGCACACATTGACAACCGTTCTGTTAGATAGCTGCGTTTTGGATTTAGAGCAGATATTTCCCTGTGCTTACTGCTGTTTCTTCCATCTGACGGTAATGGGCTGAAAACGCCTGTTTTGGGACTCTGCAGAGAAAGAGTTTGCAGACTGCTGAATTCACACACGGGTTTAACTCTGGAAGTTGAGTGCACACATTGACAACCGTTCTGTTAGGTAACTGCGTTTTGGATTTAGAAGCAGATATTTCCCTGTGCTTACTGCTGTTTCTTCCATATGCCGGTAATGGGCTGAAAACGCCTGTTTTGGGACTCTGCAGAGAAAGTGTTTGCAGACTGCTGAATCCACACACGGCTTTAACTGTGGAAGTTGAGTGCACGCATTGAAAACTGTTCTGTTAGATAGCTGCGTTTTGGATTTAGAAGCAGCTGTTTCCCTGTGCTTACTGCTGTTTCTTCCATATGCCGATAATGGGCTGAAAACGCCTGTTTTGGGACTCTGCAGAGAAAGAGTTTTCAGACTGCTGAATCCACACACGGGTTTAACTCTGGAAGTTGAGTGCACACATTGACAACCGTTCTGTTAGATAGCTGCGTTTTGGATTTAGAAGCAGATATTTCCCTGTGCTTACTGCTGTTTCTTCCATATGCGGGTAATGGGCTGAAAACGCCTGTTTTGGGACTCTGCAGAGAAAGAGTTCGCAGACTGCTGAATCCACACACGGGTTTAACTCTGGAAGTTGAGTGCACACATTGACAACCGTTCTGTTAGATAGCTTCGTTTTGGATTTAGAAGCAGATATTTCCCTCTGCTTACTGCTGTTTCTTCCATATGCCGGTAATGGGCTGAAAACGCCTGTTTTGGGACTCTGCAGAGAAAGTGTTTGCAGACTGCTGAATCCACACACGGGTTTAACTCTGGAAGTTGAATGCACACATTGACAACCGTTCTGTTAGATAGCTGCGTTTTGGATTTAGAAGCAGATATTTCCCTGTGCTTACTGCTGTTTCTTCCATATGCCGGTAATGGGCTGAAAACGCCTGTTTTGGGCCTCTGCAGAGAAAGTGTTTGCAGACTGCTGAATCCACACACGGGTTTAACTCTGGAAGTTGAGTGCACACATTGACAACCGTTCTGTTAGATAGCTGCGTTTTGGATTTAGAAGCAGATATTTACCTGTGCTTACTGCTGTTTCTTCCATATGGCGGAAATGGGCTGAAAACGCCTCTTTTGGGACTCTGCAGAGAAAGTGTTTGCAGACTGCTGAATCCAAACACGGGTTTAACTCTGGAAGTTGAGTGCACACATTGACAACCGTTCTGTTAGATAGCTTCGTTTTGGATTTAGAAGCAGATATTTCCCTGTGCTTACTGCTGTTTCTTCCATATGCCGGTAGCGGGCTGAAAACGCCTGTTTTGGGACTCTGCAGAGAAAGAGTTTGCAGACTGCTGAATCCACACACCGGTTTAACTCTGGAAGTTGAGTGCACACATTGACAACCGCTCTTTTAGATAGCTGCGTTTTGGATTTAGAAGCAGATATTTCCCTGTGCTTACTGCTGTTTCTTCCATATGGCAGTAATGGTCTGAAAACGCCTGTTTTGGGACTCTGCAGAGAAAGTGTTTGCAGACTGCGAATCCACACACGGGTTTAACTCTGGAAGTTTAGTGCACACATTGACAACCGTTCTGTTAGATAGCTGCATTTTGGATTTAGAAGCAGATATTTCCCTGTGCTTACTGCAGTTTCTTCCATATGCCGGTAATGGGCTGAAAACGCCTGTTTTGGGACTCTGCAGAGAAAGTGTTTGCAGACTGCTGAATCCACACACGGGTTTAACTCTGGAAGTTGAGTGCACACATTGACAACCGTTCTGTTAGATAGCTGCGTTTTGGATTTAGAAGCAGATATTTCCCTGTGCTTACTGCTGTTTCTTCCATCTGACGGTAATGGGCTGAAAACGCCTGTTTTGGGACTCTGCAGAGAAAGTGTTTGCAGACTGCTGAATCCACACACGGGTTTAACTCTGGAAGTTGAGTGCACACATTGACAACCGTTCTGTTAGGTAACTGCGTTTTGGATTTAGAAGCAGATATTTCCCTGTGCTTACTGATGTTTCTTCCATATGCCGGTAATGGGCTGAAAACGCCTGTTTTGGGACTCTGCAGAGAAAGAGTTTGCAGACTGCTGAATCCACACACGGCTTTAACTCTGGAAGTTGAGTGCACACATTGACAACCGTTCTGTTAGATAGCTGCGTTTTGGATTTAGAAGCAGATATTTCCCTGTGCTTACTGCTGTCTTCCATATGCCGGTAATGGGCTGAAAACGCCTGTTTTGGGACTCTACAGAGAAAGTGATTGCAGACTGCTGAATTCACACACCGGTTTAACTCTGGAAGTTGAGTGCACACATTGACAACCGTTCTGTTAGATAGCTGCGTTTTGGATTTGGAAGCACATATTTCCCTGGGCTTACTGCTGTTTCTTCCTTATGCCGGTAATGGGCTGAAAACGCCTGTTTTGGGACTCCGCAGAGAAAGTGTTTGCAGACTGCTGAATCCACACACGGGTTTAACTCTGGAAGTTGAGTGCACACATTGACAACCGTCTTGTTAGGTAGCTTCGTTTTGTATTTAGAAGCAGACATTTCCCTGTGATTACTGCTGTTTCTTCCATAGGCCGGAAATGGGCTGAAAACGCCTGTATTGGGACTCTGCAGAGAAAGTGTTTGCAGACTGCTGAATCCACACACGGGTTTAACTCTGGAAGTTGAGTGCACACATTGACAACCGCTCTTTTAGATATCTGCGTTTTGGATTTAGAAGCATATATTTCCCTGTGCTTACTGCTGTTTCTTCCATATGGCGGTAATGGGCTGAAAACGCCTGTTTTGGGACTCTGCCGAGAAAGTGTTTGCAGACTGCTGAATCCACACACGGGTTTAACTCTGGAAGTTGAGTGCACACATTGACAACCGTTCTGTTAGATAGCTGCGTTTTGGATTTAGAAGCAGATATTTCCCTGTGCTTACTGCTGTTTCTTCCATATGCCGGTAATGGGCTGAAAACGCCTGTTTTGGGACTCTGCAGAGAAAGTGTTTGCAGACTGCTGAATCCACACACGGGTTTAACTCTGGAAGTTGAGTGCACACATTGACAACCGTTCTGTTAGATAGCTGCGTTTTGGATTTAGAAGCAGATATTTCCCTGTGCTTACTGCTGTTTCTTCCATATGACGGTAATGGGCAGAAAACGCCTGTTTTGGGACTCTGCAGAGAAAGTGTTTGCAGACTGCTGAATCCACACACGGGTTTAACTCTGGAAGTTGAGTGCACACATTGACAACCGTTCTGTTAGGTAACTGCGTTTTGGATTTAGAAGCAGAAATTTCCCTGTGCTTACTGCTGTTTCTTACATATGCCGGTAATGGACTGAAAACGCCTGTTTTGGGACTCTGCAGAGAAAGTGTTTGCAGACTGCTGCATCCACACACGGCTTTAACTCTGGAAGTTGAGTGCACACATTGACAACCTTTCTGTTAGATAGCTGTGTTCTGGATTAAGAAGCAGATATTTCCCTGTGCTTACTGCTGTTTCTTCCATATGCCGGTAATGGGCTGAAAACGCCTGTTTTGGGACTCTGCAGAGAAAGAGTTTGCAGACTGCTGAATCCACACACGGGTTTAACTCTGGAAGTGGAGTGCACACATTGACAACCGCTCTTTTAGATAGCTGCGTTTTGGATTTAGAAGCAGATATTTCCCTGTGCTTACTGCTGTTTCTTCCATATGGCGGTAATGGGCTGAAAACGCCTGTTTTGGGACTCTGCAGAGAAAGTGTTTGCAGACTGCTGAATCCACACAAGGGTTTAACTCTGGAAGTTGAGTGCACACATTGACAACCATTCTGTTAGATAGCTTCGTTTTGGATTTAGAAGCAGATATTTCCCTGTGCTTACTGCTGTTTCTTCCATATGCCGGTAATGGGCTGAAAACGCCTGTTTTGGGACTCTGCAGAGAAAGTGTTTGCAGACTGCTGAATCCACACACGGGTTTAACTCTGGAAGTTGAGTGCACACATTGACAACCGTTCTGTTAGATAGCTGCGTTTTGGATTTAGAGCAGATATTTCCCTGTGCTTACTGCTGTTTCTTTCATCTGACGGTAATGGGCTGAAAACGCCTGTTTTGGGACTCTGCAGAGAAAGTGTTTGCAGACTGCTGAATCCACACACGGGTTTAACTCTGGAAGTTGAGTGCACACATTGACAACCGTTCTGTTAGGTAACTGCGTTTTGGATTTAGAAGCAGATATTTCCCTGTGCTTACTGCTGTTTCTTCCATATGCCAGTAACGGGCTGAAAACGCCTGTTTTGGGACTCTGCAGAGAAAGTGTTTGCAGACTGCTGAATCCACACACGGCTTTAACTGTGGAAGTTGAGTGCACGCATTGAAAACTGTTCTGTTAGATAGCTGCGTTTTGGATTTAGAAGCAGCTGTTTCCCTGTGCTTACTGCTGTTTCTTCCATATGCCGATAATGGGCTGAAAACGCCTGTTTTGCGACTCTGCAGAGAAAGAGTTTGCAGACTGCTGAATCCACACACGGGTTTAACTCTGGAAGTTGAGTGCACACATTGACAACCGTTCTGTTAGATAGCTGCGTTTTGGATTTAGAAGCAGATATTTCCCTGTGCTTACTGCTGCTTCTTCCATATGCGGGTAATGGGCTGAAAACGCCTGTTTTGGGACTCTGCAGAGAAAGAGTTCGCAGACTGCTGAATCCACACACGGGTTTAACTCTGGAAGTTGAGTGCACACATTGACAACCGTTCTGTTAGATAGCTTCGTTTTGGATTTAGAAGCAGATATTTCCCTGTGCTTACTGCTGTTTCTTCCATATGCCGGTAATGGGCTGAAAACGCCTGTTTTGGGACTCTGCAGAGAAAGTGTTTGCAGACTGCTGAATCCACACACGGGTTTAACTCTGGAAGTTGAATGCACACATTGACAACCGTTCTGTTAGATAGCTGCGTTTTGGATTTAGAAGCAGATATTTCCCTGTGCTTACTGCTGTTTCTTCCATATGCCGGTAATGGGCTGAAAACGCCTGTTTTGGGCCTCTGCAGAGAAAGTGTTTGCAGACTGCTGAATCCACACACGGGTTTAACTCTGGAAGTTGAGTGCACACATTGACAACCGTTCTGTTAGATAGCTGCGTTTTGGATTTAGAAGCAGATATTTCCCTATGCTTACTGCTGTTTCTTCCACATGCCGGCAATGGGCTGAAAACGCCTGTTTTGGGACTCTGCAGAGAAAGTGTTTGCAGACTGCTGAATCCACACACCGGTTTAACTCTGGAAGTTGAGTGCACACATTGACAACCGTTCTGTTAGATAGCTGCGTTTTGGATTTGGAAGCACATATTTCCCTGGGCTTACTGCTGTTTCTTCCATATGCCGGTAATGGGCTGAAAACGCCTGTTTTGGGACTCCGCAGAGAAAGTGTTTGCAGACTGCTGAATCCACACACGGGTTTAACTCTGGAAGTTGAGTGCACACATTGACAACCGTCTTGTTAGGTAGCTTCGTTTTGGATTTAGAAGCAGACATTTCCCTGTGCTTACTGCTGTTTCTTCCATAGGCCGGAAATGGGCTGAAAACGCCTGTATTGGGACTCTGTAGAGAAAGTGTTTGCAGACTGCTGAATCCACACACGGGTTTACCTCCGGAAGTTGAGTGCACACATTGACAACCGTTCTGTTAGATAGCTGCGTTTTGGATTTAGAAGGAGACATTTCCCTGTGCTTACTGCTGTTTCTTCCATATGCCGGTAAAGGGCTGAAAACGCCTGTTTTGGGACTCTGCAGAGACAGTGTTTGCAGACTGCTGAATCCACACACGGGTTTAACTCTGGAAGTTGAGTGCACACATTGACAACGGGTCTGTTAGATAGCTGCGTTTTGGATTTAGAAGCAGATATTTCCCTGTGCTTACTGCTGTTTCTTCCATATGCGGGTAATGGGATGAAAACGCCTGTTTTGAGACTCTGCAGAGAAAGTGTTTGCAGACTGCTGAATCCACACACGGGTTTAACTCTGGAAGTTGAGTGCACACATTGACAACCGATCTGTTAGATAGCTGCGTTTTGGATTTAGAAGCAGATATTTCCCTGTGCTTACTGCTGTTTCTTCCATATGCCGGTAATGGGCTGAAAACGCCTGTTTTGGGACTCTGCAGAGAAAGTGTTTGCAGACTGCTGAATCCACACACGGGTTTAACTCTGGAAGTTGAGTGCACACATTGACAACCGTTCTGTTAGATAGCTGCGTTTTGGATTTAGAAGCAGATATTTCCCTGTGCTTACTGCTGTTTCTTCCATATGACGGTAATGGGCTGAAAACGCCTGTTTTGGGACTCTGCAGAGAAAGTGTTTGCAGACTGCTGAATCCACACACGGGCTTAACTCTGGAAGTTGAGTGCACACATTGACAACCGTTCTGTTAGGTAACTGCGTTTTGGATTTAGAAGCAGATATTTCCCTGTGCTTACTGCTGTTTCTTACATATGCCGGTAATGGGCTGAAAACGCCTGTTTTGGGACTCTGCAGAGAAAGTGTTTGCAGACTGCTGCATCCACACACGGCTTTAACTCTGGAAGTTAAGTGCACACATTGACAACCTTTCTGTTAGATAGCTGTGTTCTGGATTTAGAAGCAGATATTTCCCTGTGCTTACTGCTGTTTCTTCCATATGCCGGTAATGGGCTGAAAACGCCTGTTTTGGGACTCTGCAGAGAAAGAGTTTGCAGACTGCTGAATCCACACACGGGTTTAACTCTGGAAGTTGAGTGCACACATTGACAACCGTTCTGTTAGATAGCTGCGTTTTGGATTTAGAAGCAGATATTTCCCTGTGCTTACTGCTGTTTCTTCCATATGCGGGTAATGGGCTGAAAACGCCTGTTTTGAGACTCTGCAGAGAAAGAGTTCGCAGACTGCTGAATCCACACACGGGTTTAACTCTGGAAGTTGAGTGCACACATTGACAACCGTTCTGTTAGATAGCTTCGTTTTGGATTTAGAAGCAGATATTTCCCTGTGCTTACTGCTGTTTCTTCCATATGCCGGTAATGGGCTGAAAACGCCTGTTTTGGGACTCTGCAGAGAAAGTGTTTGCAGACTGCTGAATCCACACACGGGTTTAACTCTGGAAGTTGAATGCACACATTGACAACCGTTCTGTTAGATAGCTGCGTTTTGGATTTAGAAGCAGATATTTCCCTGTGCTTACTGCTGTTTCTTCCATATGCCGGTAATGGGCTGAAAACGCCTGCTTTGGGCCTCTGCAGAGAAAGTGTTTGCAGACTGCTGAATCCACACACGGGTTTAACTCTGGAAGTTGAGTGCACACATTGACAACTGTTCTGTTAGATAGCTGCGTTTTGGATTTAGAAGCAGATATTTCCCTATGCTTACTGCTGTTTCTTCCACATGCCGGTAATGGGCTGAAAAGGCCTGTTTTGGGACTCTGCAGAGAAAGTGTTTGCAGACTGCTGAATCCACACACCGGTTTAACTCTGGAAGTTGAGTGCACACATTGACAACCGTTCTGTTAGATAGCTGCGTTTTGGATTTAGAAGCAGATATTTACCTGTGCTTACTGCTGTTTCTTCCATATGGCGGAAATGGGCTGAAAACGCCTGTTTTGGGACTCTGCAGAGAAAGTGTTTGCAGACTGCTGAATCCAAACACGGGTTTAACTCTGGAAGTTGAGTGCACACATTGACAACCGTTCTGTTAGATAGCTTCGTTTTGGATTTAGAAGCAGATATTTCCCTGTGCTTACTGCTGTTTCTTCCATATGCCGGTAGCGGGCTGAAAACGCCTGTTTTGGGACTCTGCAGAGAAAGAGTTTGCAGACTGCTGAATCCACACACCGGTTTAACTCTTGATGTTGAGTGCACACATTGACAACCGCTCTTTTAGATAGCTGCGTTTTGGATTTAGAAGCAGATATTTCCCTGTGCTTACTGCTGTTTCTTCCATATGGCGGTAATGGGCTGAAAACGTCTGTTTTGGGACTCTGCAGAGAAATTGTTTGCAGACTGCGAATCCACACACGGGTTTAACTCTGGAAGTTGAGTGCACACATTGACAACCGTTCTGTTAGATAGCTGCGTTTTGGATTTAGAAGCAGATATTTCCCTGTGCTTACTGCAGTTTCTTCCATATGCCGGTAATGGGCTGAAAACGCCTGTTTTGGGACTCTGCAGAGAAAGTGTTTGCAGACTGCTGAATCCACACTCGGGTTTAACTCTGGAAGTTGAGTGCACACATTGACAACCGTTCTGTTAGATAGCTGCGTTTTGGATTTAGAAGCAGATATTTCCCTGTGCTTACTGCTGTTTCTTCCATATGCCGGTAATGGGCTGAAAACGCCTGTTTTGGGACTCTGCAGAGAAAGTGTTTGCAGACTGCTGAATCCACACACGGGTTTAACTCTGGAAGTTGAGTGCACACATTGACAACCGTTCTGTTAGATAGCTGCGTTTTGGAATTAGAAGCAGATATTTCCCTGTGCTTACTGCTGTTTCTTCCATATGACGGTAATGGGCTGAAAACGCCTGTTTTGGGACTCTGCAGAGAAAGTGTTTGCAGACTGCTGAATCCACACACGGGTTTAACTCTGGAAGTTGAGTGCACACATTGACAACCGTTCTGTTAGGTAACTGCGTTTTGGATTTAGAAGCAGATATTTCCCTGTGCTTACTGCTGTTTCTTACATATGCCGGTAATGGGCTGAAAACGCCTGTTTTGGGACTCTGCAGAGAAAGTGTTTGCAGACTGCTGCATCCACACACGGCTTTAACTCTGGAAGTTAAGTGCACACATTGACAACCTTTCTGTTAGATAGCTGTGTTCTGGATTTAGAAGCAGATATTTCCCTGTGCTTACTGCTGTTTCTTCCATATGCCGGTAATGGGCTGAAAACGCCTGTTTTGGGACTCTGCAGAGAAAGAGTTTGCAGACTGCTGAATCCACACACGGGTTTAACTCTGGAAGTTGAGTGCACACATTGACAACCGTTCTGTTAGATAGCTGCGTTTTGGATTTAGAAGCAGATATTTCCCTGTGCTTACTGCTGTTTCTTCCATATGCGGGTAATGGGCTGAAAACGCCTGTTTTGAGACTCTGCAGAGAAAGAGTTCGCAGACTGCTGAATCCACACACGGGTTTAACTCTGGAAGTTGAGTGCACACATTGACAACTGTTCTGTTAGATAGCTGCGTTTTGGATTTAGAAGCAGATATTTCCCTATGCTTACTGCTGTTTCTTCCACATGCCGGTAATGGGCTGAAAAGGCCTGTTTTGGGACTCTGCAGAGAAAGTGTTTGCAGACTGCTGAATCCACACACCGGTTTAACTCTGGAAGTTGAGTGCACACATTGACAACCGTTCTGTTAGATAGCTGCGTTTTGGATTTAGAAGCAGATATTTACCTGTGCTTACTGCTGTTTCTTCCATATGGCGGAAATGGGCTGAAAACGCCTGTTTTGGGACTCTGCAGAGAAAGTGTTTGCAGACTGCTGAATCCAAACACGGGTTTAACTCTGGAAGTTGAGTGCACACATTGACAATCGTTCTGTTAGATAGCTTCGTTTTGGATTTAGAAGCAGATATTTCCCTGTGCTTACTGCTGTTTCTTCCATATGCCGGTAGCGGGCTGAAAACGCCTGTTTTGGGACTCTGCAGAGAAAGAGTTTGCAGACTGCTGAATCCACACACCGGTTTAACTCTTGATGTTGAGTGCACACATTGACAACCGCTCTTTTAGATAGCTGCGTTTTGGATTTAGAAGCAGATATTTCCCTGTGCTTACTGCTGTTTCTTCCATATGGCGGTAATGGGCTGAAAACGTCTGTTTTGGGACTCTGCAGAGAAATTGTTTGCAGACTGCGAATCCACACACGGGTTTAACTCTGGAAGTTGAGTGCACACATTGACAACCGTTCTGTTAGATAGCTGCGTTTTGGATTTAGAAGCAGATATTTCCCTGTGCTTACTGCAGTTTCTTCCATATGCCGGTAATGGGCTGAAAACGCCTGTTTTGGGACTCTGCAGAGAAAGTGTTTGCAGACTGCTGAATCCACACACGGGTTTAACTCTGGAAGTTGAGTGCACACATTGACAACCGTTCTGTTAGGTAGCTGCGTTTTGGATTTAGAAGCAGATATTTCCCTGTGCTTACTGCTGTTTCTTCCATATGCCGGTAATGGGCTGAAAACGCCTGTTTTGGGACTCTGCAGAGAAAGTGTTTGCAGACTGCTGAATCCACACACGGGTTTAACTCTGGAAGTTGAGTGCACACATTGACAACCGTTCTGTTAGGTAACTGCGTTTTGGATTTAGAAGCAGATATTTCCCTGTGCTTACTGCTGTTTCTTCCATATGCCGGTAATGGGCTGAAAACGCCTGTTTTGGGACTCTGCAGAGAAAGAGTTTGCAGACTGCTGAATCCACACACGGCTTTAACTCTGGAAGTTGAGTGCACACATTGACAACCGTTCTGTTAGATAGCTGCGTTTTGGATTTAGAAGCAGATATTTCCCTGTGCTTACTGCTGTCTTCCATATGCCGGTAATGGGCTGAAAACGCCTGTTTTGGGACTCTGCAGAGAAAGTGTTTGCAGACTGCTGAATTCACACACCGGTTTAACTCTGGAAGTTGAGTGCACACATTGACAACCGTTCTGTTAGATAGCTGCGTTTTGGATTTGGAAGCACATGTTTCCCTGGGCTTACTGCTGTTTCTTCCATATGCCGGTAATGGGCTGAAAACGCCTGTTTTGGGACTCCGCAGAGAAAGTGTTTGCAGACTGCTGAATCCACACACGGGTTTAACTCTGGAAGTTGAGTGCACACATTGACAACCGTTCTGTTAGATAGCTGCGTTTTGGATTTAGAAGCAGATATTTCCCTATGCTTACTGCTGTTTCTTCCACATGCCGGCAATGGGCTGAAAACGCCTGTTTTGGGACTCTGCAGAGAAAGTGTTTGCAGACTGCTGAATCCACACACCGGTTTAACTCTGGAAGTTGAG
The DNA here is from genome assembly GCF_030222135.1 of Aotus nancymaae. NCBI lineage: Eukaryota > Metazoa > Chordata > Mammalia > Primates > Aotidae > Aotus > Aotus nancymaae. The sequence goes on from NW_026989367.1 coordinate 35,716, forward strand.
TGCACACATTGACAACCGTTCTGTTAGATAGCTGCGTTTTGGATTTAGAAGCAGATATTTACCTGTGCTTACTGCTGTTTCTTCCATATGGCGGAAATGGGCTGAAAACGCCTGTTTTGGGACTCTGCAGAGAAAGTGTTTGCAGACTGCTGAATCCAAACACGGGTTTAACTCTGGAAGTTGAGTGCACACATTGACAACCGTTCTGTTAGATAGCTTCGTTTTGGATTTAGAAGCAGATATTTCCCTGTGCTTACTGCTGTTTCTTCCATATGCCGGTAGCGGGCTGAAAACGCCTGTTTTGGGACTCTGCAGAGAAAGAGTTTGCAGACTGCTGAATCCACACACCGGTTTAACTCTGGAAGTTGAGTGCACACATTGACAACCGCTCTTTTAGATAGCTGCGTTTTGGATTTAGAAGCAGATATTTCCCTGTGCTTACTGCTGTTTCTTCCATATGGCGGTAATGGGCTGAAAACGCCTGTTTTGGGACTCTGCAGAGAAATTGTTTGCAGACTGCGAATCCACACACGGGTTTAACTCTGGAAGTTGAGTGCACACATTGACAACCGTTCTGTTAGATAGCTGCGTTTTGGATTTAGAAGCAGATATTTCCCTGTGCTTACTGCAGTTTCTTCCATATGCCGGTAATGGGCTGAAAACGGCTGTTTTGGGACTCTGCAGAGAAAGTGTTTGCAGACTGCTGAATCCACACACGGGTTTAACTCTGGAAGTTGAGTGCACACATTGACAACCGTTCTGTTAGATAGCTGCGTTTTGGATTTAGAAGCAGATATTTCCCTGTGCTTACTGCTGTTTCTTCCATATGACGGTAATGGGCTGAAAACGCCTGTTTTGGGACTCTGCAGAGAAAGTGTTTGCAGACTGCTGAATCCACACACGGGTTTAACTCTGGAAGTTGAGTGCACACATTGACAACCGTTCTGTTAGGTAACTGCGTTTTGGATTCAGAAGCAGATATTTCCCTGTGCTTACTGCTGTTTCTTCCATATGCCGGTAATGGGCTGAAAACGCCTGTTTTGGGACTCTGCAGAGAAAGAGTTTGCAGACTGCTGAATCCACACACGGCTTTAACTCTGGAAGTTGAGTGCACACATTGACAACCGTTCTGTTAGATAGCTGCGTTTTGGATTTAGAAGCAGATATTTCCCTGTGCTTACTGCTGTCTTCCATATGCCAGTAATGGGCTGAAAACGCCTGTTTTGGGACTCTGCAGAGAAAGTGTTTGCAGACTGCTGAATTCACACACCGGTTTAACTCTGGAAGTTGAGTGCACACATTGACAACCGTTCTGTTAGATAGCTGCGTTTTGGATTTGGAAGCACATATTTCCCTGGGCTTACTGCTGTTTCTTCCATATGCCGGTAATGGGCTGAAAACGCCTGTTTTGGGACTCCGCAGAGAAAGTGTTTGCAGACTGCTGAATCCACACACGGGTTTAACTCTGGAAGTTGAGTGCACACATTGACAACCGTCTTGTTAGGTAGCTTCGTTTTGGATTTAGAAGCAGACATTTCCCTGTGCTTACTGCTGTTTCTTCCATAGGCCGGAAATGGGCTGAAAACGCCTGTATTGGGACTCTGCAGAGAAAGTGTTTGCAGACTGCTGAATCCACACACGGGTTTACCTCCGGAAGTTGAGTGCACACATTGACAACCGTTCTGTTAGATAGCTGCGTTTTGGATTTAGAAGCAGACATTTCCCTGTGCTTACTGCTGTTTCTTCCATATGCCGGTAAAGGGCTGATAACGCCTGTTTTGGGACTCTGCAGAGACAGTGTTTGCAGACTGCTGAATCCACACACGGGTTTAACTCTGGAAGTTGAGTGCACACATTGACAACGGGTCTGTTAGATAGCTGCGTTTTGGATTTAGAAGCAGATATTTCCCTGTGCTTACTGCTGTTTCTTCCATATGCGGGTAATGGGATGAAAACGCCTGTTTTGGGACTCTGCAGAGAAAGTGTTTGCAGACTGCTGAATCCACACACGGGTTTAACTCTGGAAGTTGAGTGCACACATTGACAACCGATCTGTTAGATAGCTGCGTTTTGGATTTAGAAGCAGATATTTCCCTGTGCTTACTGCTGTTTCTTCCATATGCCGGTAATGGTCTGAAAACGCCTGTTTTGGGACTCTGCAGAGAAAGTGTTTGCAGACTGCTGAATCCACACACGGGTTTAACTCTGGAAGTTGAGTGCACACATTGACAACCGTTCTGTTAGATAGCTGCGTTTTGGATTTAGAAGCAGATATTTCCCTGTGCTTACTGCTGTTTCTTCCATATGACGGTAATGGGCTGAAAACGCCTGTTTTGGGACTCTGCAGAGAAAGTGTTTGCAGACTGCTGAATCCACACACGGGTTTAACTCTGGAAGTTGAGTGCACACATTGACAACCGTTCTGTTAGGTAACTGCGTTTTGGATTTAGAAGCAGATATTTCCCTGTGCTTACTGCTGTTTCTTACATATGCCGGTAATGGGCTGAAAACGCCTGTTTTGGGACTCTGCAGAGAAAGTGTTTGCAGACTGCTGCATCCACACACGGGTTTAACTCTGGAAGTTAAGTGCACACATTGACAACCTTTCTGTTAGATAGCTGTGTTCTGGATTTAGAAGCAGATATTTCCCTGTGCTTACTGCTGTTTCTTCCATATGCCGGTAATGGGCTGAAAACGCCTGTTTTGGGACTCTGCAGAGAAAGAGTTTGCAGACTGCTGAATCCACACACGGGTTTAACTCTGGAAGTTGAGTGCACACATTGACAACCGTTCTGTTAGATAGCTGCGTTTTGGATTTAGAAGCAGATATTTCCCTGTGCTTACTGCTGTTTCTTCCATATGCCGGTAACGGGCTGAAAACGACTGTTTTGGGACTCTGCAGAGAAAGAGTTTGCAGACTGCAGAATCCACACACGGGTTTAACTCTGGAAGTGGAGTGCACACATTGACAACCGCTCTTTTAGATACCTGCGTTTTGGATTTAGAAGCAGATATTTCCCTGTGCTTACTGCTGTTTCTTCCATATGGCGGTAATGGGCTGAAAACGACTGTTTTGGGACTCTGCAGAGAAAGTGTTTGCAGACTGCTGAATCCACACAAGGGTTTAACTCTGGAAGTTGAGTGCACACATTGACAACCATTCTGTTAGATAGCTTCGTTTTGGATTTAGAAGCAGATATTTCCCTGTGCTTACTGCTGTTTCTTCCATATGCCGGTAATGGGCTGAAAACGCCTGTTTTGGGACTCTGCAGAGAAAGTGTTTGCAGACTGCTGAATCCACACACGGGTTTAACTCTGGAAGTTGAGTGCACACATTGACAACCGTTCTGTTAGATAGCTGCGTTTTGGATTTAGAGCAGATATTTCCCTGTGCTTACTGCTGTTTCTTCCATCTGACGGTAATGGGCTGAAAACGCCTGTTTTGGGACTCTGCAGAGAAAGTGTTTGCAGACTGCTGAATCCACACACGGGTTTATCTCGGGAAGTTGAGTGCACACATTGACAACCGTTCTGTTAGGTAACTGCGTTTTGGATTTAGAAGCAGATATTTCCCTGTGCTTACTGCTGTTTCTTCCATATGCCGGTAATGGGCTGAAAACGCCTGTTTTGGGACTCTGCAGAGAAAGTGTTTGCAGACTGCTGAATCCACACACGGCTTTAACTGTGGAAGTTGAGTGCACGCATTGAAAACTGTTCTGTTAGATAGCTGCGTTTTGGATTTAGAAGCAGCTGTTTCCCTGTGCTTACTGCTGTTTCTTCCATATGCCGATAATGGGCTGAAAACGCCTGTTTTGGGACGCTGCAGAGAAAGAGTTTGCAGACTGCTGAATCCACACACGGGTTTAACTCTGGAAGTTGAGTGCACACATTGACAACCGTTCTGTTAGATAGCTGCGTTTTGGATTTAGAAGCAGATATTTCCCTGTGCTTACTGCTGTTTCTTCCATATGCGGGTAATGGGCTGAAAACGCCTGTTTTGAGACTCTGCAGAGAAAGAGTTCGCAGACTGCTGAATCCACACACGGGTTTAACTCTGGAAGTTGAGTGCACACATTGACAACCGTTCTGTTAGATAGCTTCGTTTTGGATTTAGAAGCAGATATTTCCCTGTGCTTACTGCTGTTTCTTCCATATGCCGGTAATGGGCTGAAAACGCCTGTTTTGGGACTCTGCAGAGAAAGTGTTTGCAGACTGCTGAATCCACACACGGGTTTAACTCTGGAAGTTGAATGCACACATTGACAACCGTTCTGTTAGATAGCTGCGTTTTGGATTTAGAAGCAGATACTTCCCTGTGCTTACTGCTGTTTCTTCCATATGCCGGTAATGGGCTGAAAACGCCTGTTTTGGGCCTCTGCAGAGAAAGTGTTTGCAGACTGCTGAATCCACACACGGGTTTAACTCTGGAAGTTGAGTGCACACATTGACAACTGTTCTGTTAGATAGCTGCGTTTTGGATTTAGAAGCAGATATTTCCCTATGCTTACTGCTGTTTCTTCCACATGCCGGTAATGGGCTGAAAACGCCTGTTTTGGGACTCTGCAGAGAAAGTGTTTGCAGACTGCTGAATCCACACACCGGTTTAACTCTGGAAGTTGAGTGCACACATTGACAACCGTTCTGTTAGATAGCTGCGTTTTGGATTTAGAAGCAGATATTTACCTGTGCTTACTGCTGTTTCTTCCATATGGCGGAAATGGGCTGAAAACGCCTGTTTTGGGACTCTGCAGAGAAAGTGTTTGCAGACTGCTGAATCCAAACACGGGTTTAACTCTGGAAGTTGAGTGCACACATTGACAACCGTTCTGTTAGATAGCTTCGTTTTGGATTTAGAAGCAGATATTTCCCTGTGCTTACTGCTGTTTCTTCCATATGCCGGTAGCGGGCTGAAAACGCCTGTTTTGGGACTCTGCAGAGAAAGAGTTTGCAGACTGCTGAATCCACACACCGGTTTAACTCTTGAAGTTGAGTGCACACATTGACAACCGCTCTTTTAGATAGCTGCGTTTTGGATTTAGAAGGAGATATTTCCCTGTGCTTACTGCTGTTTCTTCCATATGGCGGTAATGGGCTGAAAACGCCTGTTTTGGGACTCTGCAGAGAAATTGTTTGCAGACTGCGAATCCACACACGGGTTTAACTCTGGAAGTTGAGTGCACACATTGACAACCGTTCTGTTAGATAGCTGCGTTTTGGATTTAGAAGCAGATATTTCCCTGTGCTTACTGCAGTTTCTTCCATATGCCGGTAATGGGCTGAAAACGCCTGTTTTGGGACTCTGCAGAGAAAGTGTTTGCAGACTGCTGAATCCACACACGGGTTTAACTCTGGAAGTTGAGTGCACACATTGACAACCGTTCTGTTAGATAGCTGCGTTTTGGATTTAGAAGCAGATATTTCCCTGTGCTTACTGCTGTTTCTTCCATATGCCGGTAATGGGCTGAAAACGCCTGTTTTGGGACTCTGCAGAGAAAGTGTTTGCAGACTGCTGAATCCACACACGGGTTTAACTCTGGAAGTTGAGTGCACACATTGACAACCGTTCTGTTAGGTAACTGCGTTTTGGATTTAGAAGCAGATATTTCCCTGTGCTTACTGCTGTTTCTTCCATATGCCGGTAATGGGCTGAAAACGCCTGTTTTGGGACTCTGCAGAGAAAGAGTTTGCAGACTGCTGAATCCACACACGGCTTTAACTCTGGAAGTTGAGTGCACACATTGACAACCGTTCTGTTAGATAGCTGCGTTTTGGATTTGGAAGCACATATTTCCCTGGGCTTACTGCTGTTTCTTCCATATGCCGGTAATGGGCTGAAAACGCCTGTTTTGGGACTCCGCAGAGAAAGTGTTTGCAGACTGCTGAATCCACACACGGGTTTAACTCTGGAAGTTGAGTGCACACATTGACAACCGTCTTGTTAGGTAGCTTCGTTTTGGATTTAGAAGCAGACATTTCCCTGTGCTTACTGCTGTTTCTTCCATAGGCCGGAAATGGGCTGAAAACGCCTGTATTGGGACTCTGCAGAGAAAGTGTTTGCAGACTGCTGAATCCACACACGGGTTTACCTCCGGAAGTTGAGTGCACACATTGACAACCGTTCTGTTAGATAGCTGCGTTTTGGATTTAGAAGCAGACATTTCCCTGTGCTTACTGCTGTTTCTTCCATATGCCGGTAATGGGCTGAAAACGCCTGTTTTGGGACTCTGCAGAGACAGTGTTTGCAGACTGCTGAATCCACACACGGGTTTAACTCTGGAAGTTGAGTGCACACATTGACAACGGGTCTGTTAGATAGCTGCGTTTTGGATTTAGAAGCAGATATTTCCCTGTGCTTACTGCTGTTTCTTCCATATGACGGTAATGGGCTGAAAACGCCTGTTTTGGGACTCTGCAGAGAAAGTGTTTGCAGACTGCTGAATCCACACACGGGTTTAACTCTGGAAGTTGAGTGCACACATTGACAACCGTTCTGTTAGGTAACTGCGTTTTGGATTTAGAAGCAGATATTTCCCTGTGCTTACTGCTGTTTCTTCCATATGCCGGTAATGGGCTGAAAACGCCTGTTTTGGGACTCTGCAGAGAAAGAGTTTGCAGACTGCTGAATCCACACACGGCTTTAACTCTGGAAGTTGAGTGCACACATTGACAACCGTTCTGTTAGATAGCTGCGTTTTGGATTTAGAAGCAGATATTTCCCTGTGCTTACTGCTGTCTTCCGTATGCCGGTAATGGGCTGAAAACGCCTGTTTTGGGACTCTGCAGAGAAAGTGTTTGCAGACTGCTGAATTCACACACCGGTTTAACTCTGGAAGTTGAGTGCACACATTGACAACCGTTCTGTTAGATAGCTGCGTTTTGGATTTGGAAGCACATATTTCCCTGGGCTTACTGCTGTTTCTTCCATATGCCGGTAATGGGCTGAAAACGCCTGTTTTGGGACTCCGCAGAGAAAGTGTTTGCAGACTGCTGAATCCACACACGGGTTTAACTCTGGAAGTTGAGTGCACACATTGACAACCGTCTTGTTAGGTAGCTTCGTTTTGGATTTAGAAGCAGACATTTCCCTGTGCTTACTGCTGTTTCTTCCATAGGCCGGAAATGGGCTGAAAACGCCTGTATTGGGACTCTGCAGAGAAAGTGTTTGCAGACTGCTGAATCCACACACGGGTTTACCTCCGGAAGTTGAGTGCACACATTTACAACCGTTCTGTTAGATAGCTGCGTTTTGGATTTAGAAGCAGACATTTCCCTGTGCTTACTGCTGTTTCTTCCATATGCCGGTAATGGGCTGAAAACGCCTGTTTTGGGACTCTGCAGAGACAGTGTTTGCAGACTGCTGAATCCACACACGGGTTTAACTCTGGAAGTTGAGTGCACACATTGACAACGGGTCTGTTAGATAGCTGCGTTTTGGATTTAGAAGCAGATATTTCCCTGTGCTTACTGCTGTTTCTTCCATATGCGGGTAATGGGATGAAAACGCCTGTTTTGGGACTCTGCAGAGAAAGTGTTTGCAGACTGCTGAATCCACACACGGGTTCAACTCTGGAAGTTGAGTGCACACATTGACAACCGTTCTGTTAGATAGCTGCGTTTTGGATTTAGAAGCAGATATTTCCCTGTGCTTACTGCTGTTTCTTCCATATGCCGGTAATGGGCTGAAAACGCCTGTTTTGGGACTCTGCAGAGAAAGTGTTTGCAGACTGCTGAATCCACACAAGGGTTTAACTCTGGAAGTTGAGTGCACACAATGACAACCGATCTGTTAGATAGCTGCGTTTTGGATTTAGAAGCAGATATTTCCCTGTGCTTACTGCTGTTTCTTCCATATGCCGGTAATGGGCTGAAAACGCCTGATTTGGGACTCTGCAGAGAAAGTGTTTGCAGACTGCTGAATCCACACACGGGTTTAACTCTGGAAGTTGAGTGCACACATTGACAACCGTTCTGTTAGATAGCTGCGTTTTGGATTTAGAAGCAGATATTTCCCTAAGCTTACTGCTGTTTCTTCCACATGCCGGTAATGGGCTGAAAACGCCTGTTTTGGGACTCTGCAGAGAAAGTGTTTGCAGACTGCTGAATCCACACACGGGTTTAACTCTGGAAGTTGAGTGCACACATTGACAACCGTTCTGTTAGATAGCTGCGTTTTGGATTTAGAAGCAGATATTTCCCTGTGCTTACTGCTGTTTCTTCCATATGCCGGTAATGGACTGAAAACGCCTGTTTTGGGACTCTGCAGAGAAAGTGTTTGCAGACTGCTGAATCCACACATGGGTTTAACTCTGGAAGTTGAGTGCACACATTGACAACCGTTCTGTTAGATAGCTGCGTTTTGGATTTAGAAGCAGATATTTCCCTATGCTTACTGCTGTTTCTTCGACATGCCGGTAATGGGCTGAAAACGCCTCTTTTGGGACTCTGCAGAGAAAGTGTTTGCAGACTGCTGAATCCACACACGGGTTTAACTCTGGAAGTTGAGTGCACACATTGACAACCGTTCTGTTAGATAGCTGCGTTTTGGATTTAGAAGCAGCTGTTTCCCTGTGCTTACTGCTGTTTCTTCCATATGCCGGTAATGGGCTGAAAACGCCTGTTTTGGGACTCTGCAGAGAAAGTGTTTGCAGACTGCTGAATCCACACACGGGTTTAACTCTGGAAGTTGAGTGCACACATTGACAACCGTTCTGTTAGGTAACTGCGTTTTGGATTTAGAAGCAGATATTTCCCTGTGCTTACTGCTGTTTCTTCCATATGCCGGTAATGGGCTGAAAACGCCTGTTTTGGGACTCTGCAGAGAAAGTGTTTGCAGACTGCTGAATCCACACACGGCTTTAACTCTGGAAGTTGAGTGCACACATTGACAACTGTTCTGTTAGATAGCTGCGTTTTGGATTTAGAAGCAGCTGTTTCCCTGTGCTTACTGCTGTTTCTTCCATATGCCGGTAATGGGCTGAAAATGCCTGTTTTGGGACTCTGCAGAGAAAGAGTTTGCAGACTGCTGAATCCACACACGGGTTTAACTCTGGAAGTTGAGTGCACACATTGACAACCGCTCTTTTAGATAGCTGCGTTTTGGATTTAGAAGCAGATATTTCCCTGTGCTTACTGCTGTTTCTTCCATATGCCGGTAAAGGGCTGAAAACGCCTGTTTTGGGACTCTGCAGAGAAAGAGTTCGCAGACTGCTGAATACACACACGGGTTTAACTCTGGAAGTTGAGTGCACACATTGACAACCGTTCTGCTAGATAGCTTCGTTTTGGATTTAGAAGCAGATATTTCCCTGTGCTTACTGCTGTTTCTTACATATGCCGGTAATGGGCTGAAAACGCCTGTTTTGGGACTCTGCAGAGAAAGTGTTTGCAGACTGCTGAATCCAAACACGGGTTTAACTCTGGAAGTTGAGTGCACACATTGACAACCGTTCTGTTAGATAGCTGCGTTTTGGATTTAGAAGCAGATATTTCCCTGTGCTTACTGCTGTTTCTTCCATATGCCGGTAATGGGCTGAAAACGCCTGTTTTGGGACTCTGCAGAGAAAGTGTTTGCAGACTGCTGAATCCACACACGGGTTTAACTCTGGAAGTTGAGTGCACACATTGACAACCGTTCTGTTAGATAGCTGCATTTTGGATTTAGAAGCAGATATTTCCCTATGCTTACTGCTGATTCTTCCACATGCCGGTAATGGGCTGAAAACGCCTGTTTTGGGACTCTGCAGAGAAAGTGTTTGCAGACTGCTGAATCCACACACGGGTTTAACTCTGGAAGTTGAGTGCACACATTGACAAACGTTCTGTTAGATAGCTGCGTTTCGGATTTAGAAGCAGATATTTCCCTGTGCTTACTGCTGTTTCTTCCATATGACGGTAATGGGCTGAAAACGCCTGTTTTGGGACTCTGCAGAGAAAGTGTTTGCAGACTGCTGAATCGACACACGGGTTTAACTCTGGAAGTTGAGTGCACACATTGACAACCGTTCTGTTAGGTAACTGCGTTTTGGATTTAGAAGCAGATATTTCCCTGTGCTTACTGCTGTTTCTTCCATATGCCGGTAATGGGCTGAAAACACCTGTTTTGGGACTCTGCAGAGAAAGAGTTTGCAGACTGCTGAATCCACACACGGCTTTAACTCTGGAAGTTGGGTGCACACATTGACAACCGTTCTGTTAGATAGCTGCGTTTTGGATTTAGAAGCAGATATTTCCCTGTGCTTGCTGCTGTTTCTTCCATATGCCGGTAATGGGCAGAAGACGCCTGTTTTGGGACTCTGCAGAGAAAGTGTTTGCAGACTGCTGAATCCACACACGGGTTTAACTCTGGAAGTTGAGTGCGCACATTGACAACCGTTCTGTTAGGTAGCTGCCTTTTGGATTTAGAAGCAGATATTTCCCTGTGCTTACTGCTGTTTCTTCCATAAGCCGGTAATGGGCTGAAAACGCCTGTTTTGGGACTCTGCAGAGAAAGTGTTTGCAGACTGCTGAATCCACACACGGGTTTAACTCTGGAAGTTGAGTGCACACATTGACAACCGTTCTGTTAGATAGCTGCGTTTTGTATTTAGAAGAAGATATTTCCCTGTGCTTATTGCTGTTTCTTCTATATGCCGGTAATTGGCTGAAAACCCCTGTTTTGGGACTCTGCAGAGAAAGTGTTTGCAGACTGCTGAATCCACACACAGGTTTAACTCTGGAAGTTGAGTGCACACATTGACAACCGTTTTGTTAGGTAGCTGCGTTTTGGATTTAGAAGCAGATATTTCCCTCTGCTTACTGCTGTTTCTTCCATATGCCGGTAATGGGCTCAAAACGCCTGTTTTGGGACTCTGCAGAGAAAGTGTTTGCAGACTGCTGAATCCACACACGGGTTTAACTCTGGAAGTTGAGTGCACACATTGACAACCGTTCTCTTAGATAGCTGCGTTTTGGATTTAGAAGCAGATGTTTCCCTGTGCTTACTGCTGTTTCTTCCATATGCCGGTAATGGGCCGAAAACACCTGTTTTGGGACTCTGCAGAGAAAGTGTTTGCAGACTGCTGAATCCACACACGGGTTTACCTCTGGAAGTTGAGTGCACACACTGACAACCGTTCTGTTAGATAGCTGCGTTTTGGATTTAGAAGAAGATATTTCCCTGTGCTTACTGCTGTTTCTTCCATATGACGGATATGGGCTGAAAACGCCTGTTTTGGGACTCTGCAGAGAAAGTGTTTGCAGACTGCTGAATCCACACACGGGTTTAACTCTGGAAGTTGAGTGCACACATTGACAACCGTTCTGTTAGATAGCTGCGTTTTGGATTTAGAAGCAGATATTTCCCTGTGCTTACTGCTGTTTCTTCCATATGCCGGTAATGGGCTGAAAACGCCTGTTTTGGGACTCTGCAGAGAAAGTGTTTGCAGACTGCTGAATCCACACACGGGTTTAACTCTGGAAGTTGAGTGCACACATTGACAACCGTTCTGTTAGATAGCTTCGTTTTGGATTTAGAAGCAGATATTTCCCTGTGCTTACTGCTGTTTCTTCCATATGCCGGTAACGGGCTGAAAACGCCTGTTTTGGGACTCTGCAGAGAAAGAGTTTGCAGACTGCTGAATCCACACACCGGTTTAACTCTGGAAGTGGAGTGCACACATTGACAACCGCTCTTTTAGATAGCTGCGTTTTGGATTTAGAAGCAGATATTTCCCTGTGCTTACTGCTGTTTCTTCCATATGCCGGTAATGGGCTGAAAACGCCTGTTTTGGGACTCTGCAGAGAAAGTGTTTTCAGACTGCTGAATCCACACACGGGTTTAACTCTGGAAGTTGAGTGCACACATTGACAACCGTTCTGTTAGATAGCTGCGTTTTGGATTTAGAAGCAGATATTTCCCTGTGCTTACTGCTGTTTCTTCCATATGGTGGAAATGGGCTGAAAATGCCTGTTTTGGGACTCTGCAGAGAAAGTGTTTGCAGACTGCTGAATCCAAACATGGGTTTAACTCTGGAAGTTTAGTGCACACATTGACAACCGTTCTGTTAGATAGCTTCGTTTTGGATTTAGAAGCAGATATTTCCCTGTGCTTACTGCTGTTTCTTCCATATGCCGGTAACGGGCTGAAAACGCCTGTTTTGGGACTCTGCAGAGAAAGAGTTTGCAGACTGCTGAATCCACACACAGGTTTAACTCTGGAAGTGGAGTGCACACATTGACAACCGCTCTTTTAGATAGCTGCGTTTTGGATTTAGAAGCAGATATTTCCCTGTGCTTACTGCTGTTTCTTCCATATGCCGGTAATGGGCTGAAAACGCCTGTTTTGGGACTCTGCAGAGAAAGTGTTTGCAGACTGCTGAATCCACAAACGGGTTTAATTCTGGAATTTGAGTGCACACATTGACAACCGTTCTGTTAGGTAACTGCGTTTTGGATTTAGAAGCAGATATTTCCCTGTGCTTACTGCTGTTTCTTCCATATGCCGGTAATGGGCTGAAAACGCCTGTTTTGGGACTCTGCAGAGAAAGTGTTTGCAGACTGCTGAATCCACACACGGCTTTAACTCTGGAAGTTGAGTGCACACATTGACAACTGTTCTGTTAGATAGCTGCGTTTTGGATTTAGAAGCAGCTGTTTCCCTGTGCTTACTGCTGTTTCTTCCATATGCCGGTAATGGGCTGAAAATGCCTGTTTTGGGACTCTGCAGAGAAAGAGTTTGCAGACTGCTGAATCCACACACGGGTTTAACTCTGGAAGTTGAGTGCACACATAGACAACCGTTCTGTTAGATAGCTGCGTTTTGGATTTAGAAGCAGATATTTCCCTGTGCTTACTGCTGTTTCTTCCATATGCCGGTAATGGGCTGAAAACGCCTGTTTTGGGACTCTGCAGAGAAAGAGTTCGCAGACTGCTGAATCCACACACGGGTTTAACTCTGGAAGTTGAGTGCACACATTGACAACCGTTCTGTTAGATAGCTTCGCTTTGGATTTAGAAGCAGATATTTCCCTGTGCTTACTGCTGTTTCTTCCATATGCCGGTAATGGGCTGAAAACGCCTGTTTTGGGACTCTGCAGAGAAAGTGTTTGCAGACTGCTGAATCCACACACGGGTTTAACTCTGGAAGTTGAGTGTACACATTGACAACCGTTCTGTTAGATAGCTGCGTTTTGGATTTAGAAGCAGATATTTCCCTGTGCTTACTGCTGTTTCTTCCATATGCCGGTAATGGGCTGAAAACGCCTGTTTTGGGACTCTGCAGAGAAAGTGTTTGCAGACTGCTGAATCCACACACGGGTTTAACTCTGGAAGTTGAGTGCACACATTGACAACCGTTCTGTTAGATAGCTTCGTTTTGGATTTAGAAGCAGATATTTCCCTGTGCTTACTGCTGTTTCTTCCATATGCCGGTAACGGGCTGAAAACGCCTGTTTTGGGACTCTGCAGAGAAAGAGTTTGCAGACTGCTGAATCCACACACCGGTTTAACTCTGGAAGTGGAGTGCACACATTGACAACCGCTCTTTTAGATAGCTGCGTTTTGGATTTAGAAGCAGATATTTCCCTGTGCTTACTGCTGTTTCTTCCATATGCCGGTAAAGGGCTGAAAACGCCTGTTTTGGGACTCTGCAGAGAAAGTGTTTTCAGACTGCTGAATCCACACACGGGTTTAACTCTGGAAGTTGAGTGCACACATTGACAACCGTTCTGTTAGATAGCTGCGTTTTGGATTTAGAAGCAGATATTTCCCTGTGCTTACTGCTGTTTCTTCCATATGGTGGAAATGGGCTGAAAATGCCTGTTTTGGGACTCTGCAGAGAAAGTGTTTGCAGACTGCTGAATCCAAACATGGGTTTAACTCTGGAAGTTTAGTGCACACATTGACAACCGTTCTGTTAGATAGCTTCGTTTTGGATTTAGAAGCAGATATTTCCCTGTGCTTACTGCTGTTTCTTCCATATGCCGGTAACGGGCTGAAAACGCCTGTTTTGGGACTCTGCAGAGAAAGAGTTTGCAGACTGCTGAATCCACACACAGGTTTAACTCTGGAAGTGGAGTGCACACATTGACAACCGCTCTTTTAGATAGCTGCGTTTTGGATTTAGAAGCAGATATTTCCCTGTGCTTACTGCTGTTTCTTCCATATGCCGGTAATGGGCTGAAAACGCCTGTTTTGGGACTCTGCAGAGAAAGTGTTTGCAGACTGCTGAATCCACAAACGGGTTTAATTCTGGAATTTGAGTGCACACATTGACAACCGTTCTGTTAGGTAACTGCGTTTTGGATTTAGAAGCAGATATTTCCCTGTGCTTACTGCTGTTTCTTCCATATGCCGGTAATGGGCTGAAAACGCCTGTTTTGGGACTCTGCAGAGAAAGTGTTTGCAGACTGCTGAATCCACACACGGCTTTAACTCTGGAAGTTGAGTGCACACATTGACAACTGTTCTGTTAGATAGCTGCGTTTTGGATTTAGAAGCAGCTGTTTCCCTGTGCTTACTGCTGTTTCTTCCATATGCCGGTAATGGGCTGAAAATGCCTGTTTTGGGACTCTGCAGAGAAAGAGTTTGCAGACTGCTGAATCCACACACGGGTTTAACTCTGGAAGTTGAGTGCACACATAGACAACCGTTCTGTTAGATAGCTGCGTTTTGGATTTAGAAGCAGATATTTCCCTGTGCTTACTGCTGTTTCTTCCATATGCCGGTAATGGGCTGAAAACGCCTGTTTTGGGACTCTGCAGAGAAAGAGTTCGCAGACTGCTGAATCCACACACGGGTTTAACTCTGGAAGTTGAGTGCACACATTGACAACCGTTCTGTTAGATAGCTTCGCTTTGGATTTAGAAGCAGATATTTCCCTGTGCTTACTGCTGTTTCTTCCATATGCCGGTAATGGGCTGAAAACGCCTGTTTTGGGACTCTGCAGAGAAAGTGTTTGCAGACTGCTGAATCCACACACGGGTTTAACTCTGGAAGTTGAGTGTACACATTGACAACCGTTCTGTTAGATAGCTGCGTTTTGGATTTAGAAGCAGATATTTCCCTGTGCTTACTGCTGTTTCTTCCATATGCCGGTAATGGGCTGAAAACGCCTGTTTTGGGACTCTGCAGAGAAAGTGTTTGCAGACTGCTGAATCCACACACGGGTTTAACTCTGGAAGTTGAGTGCACACATTGACAACCGTTCTGTTAGATAGCTGCATTTTGGATTTAGAAGCAGATATTTCCCTATGCTTACTGCTGATTCTTCCACATGCCGGTAATGGGCTGAAAACGCCTGTTTTGGGACTCTGCAGAGAAAGTGTTTGCAGACTGCTGAATCCACACACGGGTTTAACTCTGGAAGTTGAGTGCACACATTGACAACCGTTCTGTTAGATAGCTGCGTTTCGGATTTAGAAGCAGATATTTCCCTGTGCTTACTGCTGTTTCTTCCATATGACGGTAATGGGCTGAAAACGCCTGTTTTGGGACTCTGCAGAGAAAGTGTTTGCAGACTGCTGAATCGACACCCGGGTTTAACTCTGGAAGTTGAGTGCACACATTGACAACCGTTCTGTTAGGTAACTGCGTTTTGGATTTAGAAGCAGATATCTCCCTGTGCTTACTGCTGTTTCTTCCATAAGCCGGTAATGGGTTGAAAACGCCTGTTTTGGGACTCTGCAGAGAAAGAGTTTGCAGACTGCTGAATCCACACACGGCTTTAACTCTGGAAGTTGAGTGCACACATTGACAACCGTTCTGTTAGATAGCTGCGTTTTGGATTTAGAAGCAGATATTTCCCTGTGCTTACTGCTGTTTCTTCCATATGCGGGTAATGGGCTGAAAACGCCTGTTTTGGGACTCTGCAGAGAAAGAGTTCGCAGACTGCTGAATCCACACACGGGTTTAACTCTGGAAGTTGAGTGCACACATTGACAACCGTTCTGTTAGATAGCTTCGTTTTGGATTTAGAAGCAGATATTTCCCTGTGCTTACTGCTGTTTCTTCCATATGCCGGTAATGGGCCAAAAACGCCTGTTTTGGGACTCTGAAGAGAAAGTGTTTGCAGACTGCTGAATCCACACACGGGTTTAACTCTGGAAGTTGAGTGCACACATTGACAACCGTTCTGTTAGGTAACTGCGTTTTGGATTTAGAAGCAGATATTTCCCTGTGCTTACTGCTGTTTCTTCCATATGCCGGTAATGGGCTGAAAACGCCTGTTTTGGGACTCTGCAGAGAAAGTGTTTGCAGACTGCTGAATCCACACACGGCTTTAACTCTGGAAGTTGAGTGCACACATTGACAACTGTTCTGTTAGATAGCTGCGTTTTCGATTTAGAAGCAGCTGTTTCCCTGTGCTTACTGCTGTTTCTTCCATATGCCGGTAATGGGCTGAAAACGCCTGTTTTGGGACTCTGCAGAGAAAGAGTTTGCAGACTGCTGAATCCACACACGGGTTTAACTCTGGAAGTTGAATGCACACATTGACAACCGTTCTGTTAGATAGCTGCGTTTTGGATTTAGAAGCAGATATTTCCCTGTGCTTACTGCTGATTCTTCCATATGCCGGTAATGGGCTGAAAACGCCTGTTTTGGGACTCTGCAGAGAAAGAGTTTGCAGACTGCTGAATCCACACACGGGTTGAACTCTGGAAGTTGAGTGCACACATTGACAACCGTTCTGTTAGATAGCTTCGTTTTGGATTTAGAAGCAGATATTTCCCTGTGCTTACTGCTGTTTCTTCCATATGCCGGTAATGGGCTGAAAACGCCTGTTTTGGGACTCTGCAGAGAAAGTGTTTGCAGACTGCTGAATCCACACACGGGTTTAACTCTGGAAGTTGAGTGCACACATTGACAACCGTTCTGTTAGATAGCTGCGTTTTGGATTTAGAAGCAGATATTTCCCTGTGTTTACTGCTGTTTCTTCCATATGCCGGTAATGGGCTGAAAACGCCTGTTTTGGGACTCTGCAGAGAAAGTGTTTGCAGACTGCTGAATCCACACACGGGTTTAACTCTGGAAGTTGAGTGCACACATTGACAACCGTTCTGTTAGATAGCTGCGTTTTGGATTTAGAAGCAGATATTTCCCTGTGCTTACTGCTGTTTCTTCCATATGGCGGAAATGGGCTGAAAACGCCTGTTTTGGGACTCTGCAGAGAAAGTGTTTGCAGACTGCTGAATCCAAACACGGGTTTACCTCTGTAAGTTGAGTGCACACATTGACAACCGTTCTGTTAGATAGCTTCGTTTTGGATTTAGAAGCAGATATTTCCCTGTGCTTACTGCTGTTTCTTCCATATGCCGGTAACGGGCTGAAAACGCCTGTTTTGGGACTCTGCAGAGAAAGAGTTTGCAGACTGCTGAATCCACACACCGGTTTAACTCTGGAAGTGGAGTGCACACATTGACAACCGCTCTTTTAGATAGCTGCGTTTTGGATTTAGAAGCAGATATTTCCCTGTGCTTACTGCTGTTTCTTCCATATGCCGGTAACGGGCTGAAAACGCCTGTTTTGGGACTCTGCAGAGAAAGAGTTTGCAGACTGCTGAATCCACACACCGGTTTAACTCTGGAAGTGGAGTGCACACATTGACAACCGCTCTTTTAGATAGCTGCGTTTTGGATTTAGAAGCAGATATTTCCCTGTGCTTACTGCTGTTTCTTCCATATGCCGGTAATGGGCTGAAAACGCCTGTTTTGGGACTCTGCAGAGAAAGTGTTTGCAGACTGCTGAATCCACACACGGCTTTAACTCTGGAAGTTGAGTGCACACATTGACAACCGTTCTGTTAGATAGCTGCGTTTTGGATTTAGAAGCAGATATTTCCCTGTGCTTACTGCTGTTTCTTCCATATGCCGGTAATGGGCTGAAAACGCCTGTTTTGGGACTCTGCAGAGAAAGTGTTTGCAGACTGCTGAATCCACACACGGGTTTAACTCTGGAAGTTGAGAGCACACATTGACAACCGTTCTGTTAGATAGCTGCGTTTTGGATTTAGAAGCAGATATTTCCCTATGCTTACTGCTGTTTCTTCCACATGCCGGTAATCGGCTGAAAACGCCTGTTTTGGGACTCTGCAGAGAAAGTGTTTGCAGACTGCTGAATCCACACACGGGTTTAACTCTGGAAGTTGAGTGCACACATTGACAACCGTTCTGTTAGGTAACTGCGTTTTGGATTTAGAAGCAGATATTTCCCTGTGCTTACTGCTGTTTCTTCCATATGCCGGTAATGGGCTGAAAACGCCTGTTTTGGGACTCTGCAGAGAAAGTGTTTGCAGACTGCTGAATCCACACACGGGTTTAACTCTGGAAGTTGAGTGCACACATTGACAACCGTTCTGTTAGATAGCTTCGTTTTGGATTTAGAAGCAGATATTTCCCTGTGCTTACTGCTGTTTCTTCCATATGCCGGTAATGGGCTGAAAACGCCTGTTTTGGGACTCTGCAGAGAAAGTGTTTGCAGACTGCTGAATCCACACACGGGTTTAACTCTGGAAGTTGAGTGTACACATTGACAACCGTTCTGTTAGATAGCTGCGTTTTGGATTTAGAAGCAGATATTTCCCTGTGCTTACTGCTGTTTCTTCCATATGCCGGTAATGGGCTGAAAACGCCTGTTTTGGGACTCTGCAGAGAAAGTGTTTGCAGACTGCTGAATCCACACACGGGTTTAACTCTGGAAGTTGAGTGCACACATTGACAACCGTTCTGTTAGATAGCTGCATTTTGGATTTAGAAGCAGATATTTCCCTATGCTTACTGCTGATTCTTCCACATGCCGGTAATGGGCTGAAAACGCCTGTTTTGGGACTCTGCAGAGAAAGTGTTTGCAGACTGCTGAATCCACACACGGGTTTAACTCTGGAAGTTGAGTGCACACATTGACAACCGTTCTGTTAGGTAACTGCGTTTTGGATTTAGAAGCAGATATTTCCCTGTGCTTACTGCTGTTTCTTCCATATGACGGTAATGGGCTGAAAACGCCTGTTTTGGGACTCTGCAGAGAAAGTGTTTGCAGACTGCTGAATCGACACCCGGGTTTAACTCTGGAAGTTGAGTGCACACATTGACAACCGTTCTGTTAGGTAACTGCGTTTTGGATTTAGAAGCAGATATTTCCCTGTGCTTACTGCTGTTTCTTCCATAAGCCGGTAATGGGCTGAAAACGCCTGTTTTGGGACTCTGCAGAGAAAGAGTTTGCAGACTGCTGAATCCACACACGGCTTTAACTCTGGAAGTTGAGTGCACACATTGACAACCGTTCTGTTAGATAGCTGCGTTTTGGATTTAGAAGCAGATATTTCCCTGTGCTTACTGCTGTTTCTTCCATATGCCGGTAATGGGCTGAAAACGCCTGTTTTGGGACTCTGCAGAGAAAGTGTTTGCAGACTGCTGAATCCACACACGGCTTTAACTCTGGAAGTTGAGTGCACACATTGACAACCGTTCTGTTAGATAGCTGCGTTTTGGATTTAGAAGCAGATATTTCCCTGTGCTTACTGCTGTTTCTTCCATATGCCGGTAATGGGCTGAAAACGCCTGTTTTGGGACTCTGCAGAGAAAGTGTTTGCAGACTGCTGAATCCACACACGGGTTTAACTCTGGAAGTTGAGTGCACACAATGACAACCGTTCTGTTAGATAGCTGCGTTTTGGATTTAGAAGCAGATATTTCCCTATGCTTACTGCTGTTTCTTCCACATGCCGGTAATCGGCTGAAAACGCCTGTTTTGGGACTCTGCAGAGAAAGTGTTTGCAGACTGCTGAATCCACACACGGGTTTAACTCTGGAAGTTGAGTGCACACATTGACAACCGTTCTGTTAGATAGCTGCGTTTTGGATTTAGAAGCAGATATTTCCCTGTGCTTACTGCTGTTTCTTCCATATGCCGGTAATGGGCTGAAAACGCCTGTTTTGGGACTCTGCAGAGAAAGTGTTTGCAGACTGCTGAATCCACACACGGGTTTAACTCTGGAAGTTGAGTGGACACATTGACAACCGTTCTGTTAGATAGCTGCGTTTTGGATTTAGAAGCAGATATTTACCTGTGCTTACTGCTGTTTCTTCCATATGGCGGAAATGGGCTGAAAACGCCTGTTTTGGGACTCTGCAGAGAAAGTGTTTGCAGACTGCTGAATCCAAACACGGGTTTAACTCTGGAAGTTGAGTGCACACATTGACAACCGTTCTGTTAGATAGCTGCGTTTTGGATTTAGAAGCAGATATTTCCCTGTGCTTACTGCAGTTTCTTCCATATGCCGGTAATGGGCTGAAAACGCCTGTTTTGGGACTCTGCAGAGAAAGTGTTTGCAGACTGCTGAATCCACACACGGGTTTAACTCTGGAAGTTGAGTGCACACATTGACAACCGTTCTGTTAGGTAACTGCGTTTTGGATTTAGAAGCAGATATTTCCCTGTGCTTACTGCTGTTTCTTCCATATGCCGGTAATGGGCTGAAAACGCCTGTTTTGGGACTCTGCAGAGAAACTGTTTGCAGACTGCTGAATCCACACACGGGTTTAACTCTGGAAGTTGAGTGCACACATTGAAAACCGTTCTGTTAGATAGCTGCGTTTTGGATTTAGAAGCAGATATTTCCCTATGCTTACTGCTGTTTATTCCACATGCCGGTAATGGGCTGAAAACGCCTGTTTTGGGACTCTGCAGAGAAAGTGTTTGCAGACTGCTGAATCCACACACGGGTTTAACTCTGGAAGTTGAGTGGACACATTGACAACCGTTCTGTTAGATAGCTGCGTTTTGGATTTAGAAGCAGATATTTACCTGTGCTTACTGCTGTTTCTTCCATATGGCGGAAATGGGCTGAAAATGCCTGTTTTGGGACTCTGCAGAGAAAGTGTTTGCAGACTGCTGAATCCAAACACGGGTTTAACTCTGGAAGTTGAGTGCACACATTGACAACCGTTCTGTTAGATAGCTGCGTTTTGGATTTAGAAGCAGATATTTCCCTGTGCTTACTGCAGTTTCTTCCATATGCCGGTAATGGGCTGAAAACGCCTGTTTTGGGACTCTGCAGAGAAAGTGTTTGCAGACTGCTGAATCCACACACGGGTTTATCTCTGGAAGTTGAGTGCACACATTGACAACCGTTCTGTTAGATAGCTGCGTTTTGGATTTAGAAGCAGATATTTCCCTGTGCTTACTGCTGTTTCTTCCATATGACGGTAATGGGCTGAAAACGCCTGTTTTGGGACTCTGCAGAGAAAGTGTTTGCAGACTGCTGAATCCACACACGGCTTTAACTCTGGAAGTTGAGTGCACACATTGACAACCGTTCTGTTAGGTAACTGCGTTTTGGATTTAGAAGCAGATATTTCCCTGTGCTTACTGCTGTTTCTTCCATATGCCGGTAATGGGCTGAAAACGCCTGTTTTGGGACTCTGCAGCGAAAGAGTTTGCAGACTGCTGAATCCACACACGGCTTTAACTCTGGAAGTTGAGTGCACACATTGACAACCGTTCTGTTAGATAGCTGCGTTTTGGATTTAGAAGCAGATATTTCCCTGTGCTTGCTGCTGTTTCTTCCATATGCCGGTAATGGGCAGAAGACGCCTGTTTTGGGACTCTGCAGAGAAAGTGTTTGCAGACTGCTGAATCCACACACGGGTTTAACTCTGGAAGTTGAGTGCACACATTGACAACCGTTCTGTTAGATAGCTGCGTTTTGGATTTAGAAGCAGATATTTCCCTTTGCTTACTGCTGTTTCTTCCACATGCCGGTAATGGGCTGAAAACGCCTGTTTTGGGACTCTGCATCGAAAGTGTTTGCAGACTGCTGAATCGACACACGGGTTTAACTCTGGAAGTTGAGTGTACACATTGACAACCGTTCTGTTAGGTAACTGCGTTTTGGATTTAGAAGCAGATATTTCCCTGTGCTTACTGCTGTTTCTTCCATATGCCGGTAATGGGCTGAAAACGCCTGTTTTGGGACTCTGCAGAGAAAGAGTTTGCAGACTGCTGAATCCACACACGGCTTTAACTCTGGAAGTTGAGTGCACACATTGACAACCGTTCTGTTAGATAGCTGCGTTTTGGATTTAGAAGCAGATATTTCCCTGTGCTTGCTGCTGTTTCTTCCATATGCCGGTAATGGGCAGAAGACGCCTGTTTTGGGACTCTGCAGAGAAAGTGTTTGCAGACTGCTGAATCCACACACGGGTTTAACTCTGGAAGTTGAGTGCACACATTCACAACCGTTCTGTTAGGTAGCTGCCTTTTGGATTTAGAAGAAGATATTTCCCTCTGCTTACTGCTGTTTCTTCCATATGCCGGTAATGGGCTCAAAACGCCTGTTTTGGGACTCTGCAGAGAAAGTGTTTGCAGACTGCTGAATCCACACACGGGTTTAACTCTGGAAGTTGAGTGCACACATTGACAACCGTTCTCTTAGATAGCTGCGTTTTGGATTTAGAAGCAGATGTTTCCCTGTGCTTACTGCTGTTTCTTCCATATGCCGGTAATGGGCTGAAAACACCTGTTTTGGGACTCAGCAGAGAAAGTGTCTGCAGACTGCTGAATCCACACACGGGTTTAACTCTGGAATTTGAGTGCACACACTGACAACCGTTCTGTTAGGTAACTGCGTTTTGGATTTAGAAGCAGATATTTCCCTGTGCTTACTCCTGTTTCTTCCATATGCCGGTAATGGGCTGAAAACGCCTGTTTTGGGGCTCTGCAGAGAAAGTGTTTGCAGACTGCTGAATCCACACACGGGTTTAAGTCTGGAAATTGAGTGCACACATTGACAACTGTTCTGTTAGATAGCTGCGTTTTGGATTTAGAAGCAGATATTTCCCTGTGCTTACTGCTGTTTCTTCCATATGCCGGTAATGGGCTGAAAACGCCTGTTTTGGGACTCTGCAGAGAAAGTGTTTGCAGACTGCTCAATCCACACACGGGTTTACCTCTGGAAGTTGAGTGCACACATTGACAACCGTTCTGTTAGATAGCTGCGTTTTGGATTTAGAAGAAGATATTTCCCTGTGCTTACTGCTGTTTCTTCCATATGCCGGAAATGGGCTGAAAACGCCTGTTTTGGGACTCTGCAGAGAAAGTGTTTGCAGACTGCTGAATCCACACACGGGTTTAACTCTGGAAGTTGAGTGCACACATTGACAACCGTTCTGTTAGATAGCTGCGTTTTGGATTTAGAAGCAGATATTTCCCTGTGCTTACTGCTGTTTCTTCCATATGCCGGTAATGGGCTGAAAACGCCTGTTTTGGGACTCTGCAGAGAAAGTGTTTGCAGACTGCTGAATCCACACACGGGTTTAACTCTGGAAGTTGAGTGCACACATTGACAACCGTTCTGTTAGATAGCTGCGTTTTGGATTTAGAAGCAGATATTTCCCTGTGCTTACTGCTGTTTCTTCCATATGCCGGTAATGGGCTGAAAACGCCTGTTTTGGGACTCTGCAGAGAAAGTGTTTGCAGACTGCTGAATCCACACACGGGTTTAACTCTGGAAGTTGAGTGCACACATTGACAACCGTTCTGTTAGATAGCTGCGTTTTGGATTTAGAAGCAGATATTTGCCTGTGCTTACTGCTGTTTCTTCCATATGACGGTAATGGGCTGAAAACGCCTGTTTTGGGACTCTGCAGAGAAAGTGTTTGCAGACTGCTGAATCCACACACGGGTTTAACTCTGGAAGTTGAGTGCACACATTGACAACCGTTCTGTTAGGTAACTGCGTTTTGGAATTAAAAGCAGATATTTCCCTGTGCTTACCGCTGTTTCTTCCATATGCCGGTAATGGGCTGAAAACGCCTGTTTTGGGACTCTGCAGAAATAGTGTTTGCAGACTGCTGAATCCACACACGGGTTTAACTCTGGAAGTTGAGTGCACACATTGACAACCGTTCTGTTAGGTAGCTGCCTTTTGGATTTAGAAGCAGATATTTCCATGTGCTTACTGCTGTTTCTTCCATAAGCCAATAATGGGCTGAAAACGCCTGTTTTGGGACTCTGCAGAGAAAGTGTTTGCAGACTGCTGAATCCACACACGGGTTTAACTCTGGAAGTTGAGTGCACACATTGACAACCGTTCTGTTAGATAGCTGCGTTTTGTATTTAGAAGCAGATATTTCCCTGTGCTTATTGCTGTTTTTCCATATGCCGGTAATTGGCTGAAAACCCCTGTTTTGAGACTCTGCAGAGTAAGTGTTTGCAGACTGCTGAATCCACACACAGGTTTAACTCTGGAAGTTGAGTGCACACATTGACAACCGTTTTGTTAGGTAGCTGCGTTTTGGATTTAGAAGCAGATATTTCCCTCTGCTTACTGCTGTTTCTTCCATATGCCGGTAATGGGTTCAAAACGCCTGTTTTGGAACTCTGCAGAGAAAGTGTTTGCAGACTGCTGAATCCACACACGGGTTTAACTCTGGAAGTTGAGTGCACACATTGACAACCGTTCTCTTAGATAGCTGCGTTTTGGATTTAGAAGCAGATGTTTCCCTGTGCTTACTGCTGTTTCTTCCATATGCCGGTAATGGGCTGAAAACACCTGTTTTGGGACTCAGCAGAGAAAGTGTTTGCAGACTGCTGAATCCACACACGGGTTTAACTCTGGAAGTTGAGTGCACACACTGACAACCGTTCTGTTAGGTAACTGCGTTTTGGATTTAGAAGCAGATATTTCCCTGTGCTTACTGCTGTTTCTTCCATATGCCGGTAATGGGCTGAAAACGCCTGTTTTGGGATTCTGCAGAGAAAGTGTTTGCAGACTGCTGAATCCACACACGGGTTTAACTCTGGAAATTGAGTGCACACATTGACAACTGTTCTGTTAGATAGCTGCGTTTTGGATTTAGAAGCAGATATTTCCCTGTGCTTACTGCTGTTTCTTCCATATGCCGGTAATGGGCTGAAAACGCCTGTTTTGGGACTCTGCAGAGAAAGTGTTTGCAGACTGCTCAATCCACACACGGGTTTACCTCTGGAAGTTGAGTGCACACATTGACAACCGTTCTGTTAGATAGCTGCGTTTTGGATTTAGAAGAAGATATTTCCCTGTGCTTACTGCTGTTTCTTCCATATGCCGGAAATGGGCTGAAAACGCCTGTTTTGGGACTCTGCAGAGAAAGTGTTTGCAGACTGCTGAATCCACACACGGGTTTAACTCTGGAAGTTGAGTGCACACATTGACAACCGTTCTGTTAGATAGCTGCGTTTTGGATTTAGAAGCAGATATTTCCCTGTGCTTACTGCTGTTTCTTCCATATGCCGGTAATGGGCTGAAAACGCCTGTTTTGGGACTCTGCAGAGAAAGTGTTTGCAGACTGCTGAATCCACACACGGGTTTAACTCTGGAAGTTGAGTGCACACATTGACAACCGTTCTGTTAGATAGCTTCGTTTTGGATTTAGAAGCAGATATTTCCCTTTGCTTACTGCTGTTTCTTCCATAGGCCGGTAATGGGTTGAAAACGCCTGTTTTGGGACTCTGCAGAGAAAGTGTTTGCAGACTGCTGAATCCACACACGGGTTTAACTCTGGAAGTTGAGTGCACACATTGACAACCGTTCTGTTAGATAGCTGCGTTTTGGTTTTAGAAGCAGATATTTCCCTGTGCTTACTGCTGTTTCTTCCATATGGCGGTAATGGGCTGAAAACGCCTGTTTTGGGACTCTGCAGAGAAAGTGTTTGCAGACTGCTGAATCCACACACGGGTTTAACTCTGGAAGTTGAGTGCACACATTGACAACCATTCTGTTAGATAGCTGCGTTTTGGATTTAGAAGCAGATATTTCCCTGTGCTTACTGCTGTTTCTTCCATATGCCGGTAACGGGCTGAAAACGCCTGTTTTGGGACTCTGCAGAGAAAGTGTTTGCAGACTGCTGAATCCACACACGGGTTTAACTCTGGAAGCTGAGTGCACACATTGACAACCGTTCTGTTAGATAGCTGCGTTTTGGATTTAGAAGCAGATATTTCCCTGTGCTTACTGCTGTTTCTTCCATACGGCGGTAATGGGCTGAAAACGCCTGTTTTGGGACTCTGCAGAGAAAGTGTTTGCAGACTGCTGAATCCACACACGGGTTTAACTCTGGAAGTTGAGTGCACACATTGACAACCATTCTGTTAGAAAGCTGCGTTTTGGATTTAGAAGCAGATATTTCCCTGTGCTTACTGCTGTTTCTTCCGTATGCCGGTAATGGGCTGAAAACGCCTGTTTTGGGACTCTGCAGAGAAAGTGTTTGCAGACTGCTGAATCCACACACGGGTTTAACTCTGGAAGTTGAGTGCACACATTGACAACCATTCTGTTAGAAAGCTGCGTTTTGGATTTAGAAGCAGATATTTCCCTGTGCTTACTGCTGTTTCTTCCGTATGCCGGTAATGGGCTGAAAACGCCTGTTTTGGGACTCTGCAGAGAAAGTGTTTGCAGACTGCTGAATCCACACACGGGTTTAACTCTGGAAGCTGAGTGCACACATTGACAACCGTTCTGTTAGATAGCTGCGTTTTGGATTTAGAAGCAGATATTTCCCTGTGCTTACTGCTGTTTCTTCCATCTGACGGTAATGGGCTGAAAACGCCTGTTTTGGGACTCTGCAGAGAAAGTGTTTGCAGACTGCTGAATCCACACACGGGTTTAACTCTGGAAGTTGAGTGCACACATTGACTACCGTTCTGTTAGATAGCTTCGTTTTGGATTTAGAAGCAGATATTTCCCTGTGCTTACTGCTGTTTCTTCCATATGCCGGTAATGGGCTGAAAACGCCTGTTTTGGGACTCTGCAGAGAAAGAGTTCGCAGACTGCTGAATCCACACACGGGTTTAACTCTGGAAGTTGAGTGCACACATTGACAACCGTTCTGTTAGATATCTTCGTTTTGGATTTAGAAGCAGATATTTCCCTGTGCTTACTGCTGTTTCTTCCATATGCCGGTAATGGGCTGAAAACGCCTGTTTTGGGACTCTGCAGAGAAAGTGTTTGCAGACTGCTGAATCCACACACGGGTTTAACTCTGGAAGTTGAGTGCACACATTGACAACCGTTTTGTTAGGTAGCTGCGTTTTGGATTTAGAAGCAGATATTTCCCTCTGCTTACTGCTGTTTCTTCCATATGCCGGTAATGGGCTCAAAACGCCTGTTTTGGGACTCTGCAGAGAAAGTGTTTGCAGACTGCTGAATCCACACACGGGTTTAACTCTGGAAGTTGAGTGCACACATTGACAACCGTTCTCTTAGATAGCTGCGTTTTGGATTTAGAAGCAGATGTTTCCCTGTGCTTACTGCTGTTTCTTCCATATGCCGGTAATGGGCTGAAAACACCTGTTTTGGGACTCAGCAGAGAAAGTGTCTGCAGACTGCTGAATCCACACACGGGTTTAACTCTGGAAGTTGAGTGCACACATTGACAACCGTTCTGTTAGGTAACTGCGTTTTGGATTTAGAAGCAGATATTTCCCTGTGCTTACTCCTGTTTCTTCCATATGCCGGTAATGGGCTGAAAACGCCTGTTTTGGGGCTCTGCAGAGAAAGTGTTTGAAGACTGCTGAATCCACACACGGGTTTAAGTCTGGAAATTGAGTGCACACATTGACAACTGTTCTGTTAGATAGCTGCGTTTTGGATTTAGAAGCAGATATTTCCCTGTGCTTACTGCTGTTTCTTCCATATGCCGGTAATGGGCTGAAAACGCCCGTTTTGGGACTCTGCAGAGAAAGTGTTTGCAGACTGCTCAATCCACACACGGGTTTAACTCTGGAAGTTGAGTGCACACTTTGACAACCGTTCTGTTAGGTAGCTGCCTTTTGGATTTAGAAGCAGATATTTCCCTGTGCTTACTGCTGTTTCTTCCATAAGCCGGTAATGGGCTGAAAACGCCTGCTTTGGGACTCTGCAGAGAAAGTTTTTGCAGACTGCTGAATCCACACACGGGTTTAACTCTGGAAGTTGAGTGCACACATTGACAACCGTTCTGTTAGATAGCTGCGTTTTGTATTTAGAAGCAGATATTTCCCTGTGCTTATTGCTGTTTCTTCCATATGCCGGTAATTGGCTGAAAACCCCTGTTTTGGGACTCTGCAGAGAAAGTGTTTGCAGACTGCTGAATCCACACACAGGTTTAACTCTGGAAGTTGAGTGCACACATTGACAACCGTTTTGTTAGGTAGCTGCGTTTTGGATTTAGAAGCAGATATTTCCCTCTGCTTACTGCTGTTTCTTCCATATGCCGGTAATGGGCTCAAAACGCCTGTTTTGGGACTCTGCAGAGAAAGTGTTTGCAGACTGCTGAATCCACACACGGGTTTAACTCTGGAAGTTTAGTGCACACATTGACAACCGTTCTCTTAGATAGCTGCGTTTTGGATTTAGAAGCAGATGTTTCCCTGTGCTTACTGCTGTTTCTTCCATATGCCTGTAATGGGCTGAAAACACCTGTTTTGGGACTCAGCAGAGAAAGTGTCTGCAGACTGCTGAATCCACACACGGGTTTAACTCTGGAAGTTGAGTGCACACATTGACAACCGTTCTGTTTGGTAACTGCGTTTTGGATTTAGAAGCAGATATTTCCCTGTGCTTACTCCTGTTTCTTCCATATGCCGGTAATGGGCTGAAAAAGCCTGTTTTGGGGCTCTGCAGAGAAAGTGTTTGAAGACTGCTGAATCCACACACGGGTTTAAGTCTGGAAATTGAGTGCACACATTGACAACTGTTCTGTTAGATAGCTGCATTTTGGATTTAGAAGCAGATATTTCCCTGTGCTTACTGCTGTTTCTTCCATATGCCGGTAATGGGCTGAAAACGCCTGTTTTGGGACTCTGCAGAGAAAGTGTTTGCAGACTGCTGAATCCACACACGGCTTTAACTCTGGAAGTTGAGTGCACACATTGACAACCGTTCTGTTAGATAGCTGCGTTTTGGATTTAGAAGCAGATATTTCCCTGTGCTTACTGCTGTTTCTTCCATATGCCGGTAAAGGGCTGAAAACGCCTGTTTTGGGACTCTGCAGAGAAAGTGTTTGCAGACTGCTGAATCCACACATGGGTTTAACTCTGAAAGTTGAGTGCACACATTGACAACCATTCTGTTAGATAGCTGCGTTTTGGATTTAGAAGCAGATATTTCCCTGTGCTTACTGCTGTTTCTTCCATATGCCGGTAATGGGCTGAAAACGCCTGTTTTGGGACTCTGCAGAGAAAGTGTTTGCAGACTGCTGAATCCACACACGGGTTTAACTCTGGAAGTTGAGTGCACACATTGACAACCGTTCTGTTAGATAGCTGCGTTTTGGATTTAGAAGCAGATATTTCCCTGTGCTTACTCCTGTTTCTTCCATATGCCGGTAATGGGCTGAAAACGCCTGTTTTGGGGCTCTGCAGAGAAAGTGTTTGAAGACTGCTGAATCCACACACGGGTTTAACTCTGGAAGTTGAGTGCACACATTGACAACCGTTCTGTTAGGTAACTGCGTTTTGGAATTAAAAGCAGATATTTCCCTGTGCTTACCGCTGTTTCTTCCATATGCCGGTAATGGGCTGAAAACGCCTGTTTTGGGACTCTGCAGAAAAAGTGTTTGCAGACTGCTGAATCCACACACGGGTTTAACTCTGGAAGTTGAGTGCACACATTGACAACCGTTCTGTTAGGTAGCTGCCTTTTGGATTTAGAAGCAGATATTTCCCTGTGCTTACTGCTGTTTCTTCCATAAGCCAATAATGGGCTGAAAACGCCTGTTTTGGGACTCTGCAGAGAAAGTGTTTGCAGACTGCTGAATCCACACACAGGTTTAACTCTGGAAGTTGAGTGCACACATTGACAACCGTTTTGTTAGGTAGCTGCGTTTTGGATTTAGAAGCAGATATTTCCCTCTGCTTACTGCTGTTTCTTCCATATGCCGGTAATGGGTTCAAAACGCCTGTTTTGGAACTCTGCAGAGAAAGTGTTTGCAGACTACTGAATCCACACACGGGTTTAACTCTGGAAGTTGAGTGCACACATTGACAACCGTTCTCTTAGATAGCTGCGTTTTGGATTTAGAAGCAGATGTTTCCCTGTGCTTACTGCTGTTTCTTCCATATGCCGGTAACGGGCTGAAAACACCTGTTTTGGGACTCAGCAGAGAAAGTGTTTGCAGACTGCTGAATCCACACACGGGTTTAACTCTGGAAGTTGAGTGCACACACTGACAACCGTTCTGTTAGGTAACTGCGTTTTGGATTTAGAAGCAGATATTTCCCTGTGCTTACTGCTGTTTCTTCCATATGCCGGTAATGGGCTGAAAACGCCTGTTTTGGGATTCTGCAGAGAAAGTGTTTGCAGACTGCTGAATCCACACACGGGTTTAACTCTGGAAATTGAGTGCACACATTGACAACTGTTCTGTTAGATAGCTGCGTTTTGGATTTAGAAGCAGATATTTCCCTGTGCTTACTGCTGTTTCTTCCATATGCCGGTAATGGGCTGAAAACGCCTGTTTTGGGACTCTGCAGAGAAAGTGTTTGCAGACTGCTCAATCCACACACGGGTTTACCTCTGGAAGTTGAGTGCACACATTGACAACCGTTCTGTTAGATAGCTGCGTTTTGGATTTAGAAGAAGATATTTCCCTGTGCTTACTGCTGTTTCTTCCATATGCCGGAAATGGGCTGAAAACGCCTGTTTTGGGACTCTGCAGAGAAAGTGTTTGCAGACTGCTGAATCCACACACGGGTTTAACTCTGGAAGTTGAGTGCACACATTGACAACCGTTCTGTTAGATAGCTGCGTTTTGGATTTAGAAGCAGATATTTCCCTGTGCTTACTGCTGTTTATTCCATATGCCGGTAATGGGCTGAAAACGCCTGTTTTGGGACTCTGCAGAGAAAGTGTTTGCAGACTGCTGAATCCACACACGGGTTTAACTCTGGAAGTTGAGTGCACACATTGACAACCGTTCTGTTAGATAGCTTCGTTTTGGATTTAGAAGCAGATATTTCCCTGTGCTTACTGCTGTTTCTTCCATAGGCCGGTAATGGGTTGAAAACGCCTGTTTTGGGACTCTGCAGAGAAAGTGTTTGCAGACTGCTGAATCCACACACGGGTTTACCTCTGGAAGTTGAGTGCACACATTGACAACCGTTCTGTTAGATAGCTGCGTTTTGGATTTAGAAGCAGATATTTCCCTGTGCTTACTGCTGTTTCTACCATATGGCGGTAATGGGCTGAAAACGCCTGTTTTGGGACTCTGCAGAGAAAGTGTTTGCAGACTGCTGAATCCACACACGGGTTTAACTCTGGAAGTTGAGTGCACACATTGACAACCATTCTGTTAGATAGCTGCGTTTTGGATTTAGAAGCAGATATTTCCCTGTGCTTACTGCTGTTTCTTCCATATGCCGGTAACGGGCTGAAACGCCTGTTTTGGGACTCTGCAGAGAAAGTGTTTGCAGACTGCGGAATCCACACACGGGTTTAACTCTGGAAGCTGAGTGCACACATTGACAACCGTTCTGTTAGATAGCTGCGTTTTGGATTTAGAAGCAGATATTTCCCTGTGCTTACTGCTGTTTCTTCCATATGGCGGTAATGGGCTGAAAACGCCTGTTTTGGGACTCTGCAGAGAAAGTGTTTGCAGACTGCTGAATCCACACACGGGTTTAACTCTGGAAGTTGAGTGCACACATTGACAACCATTCTGTTAGATAGCTGCGTTTTGGATTTAGAAGCAGATATTTCCCTGTGCTTACTGCTGTTTCTTCCGTATGCCGGTAATGGGCTGAAAACGCCTGTTTTGGGACTCTGCAGAGAAAGTGTTTGCAGACTGCTGAATCCACACACGGGTTTAACTCTGGAAGCTGAGTGCACACATTGACAACCGTTCTGTTAGATAGCTGCGTTTTGGATTTAGAAGCAGATATTTCCCTGTGCTTACTGCTGTTTCTTCCATCTGACGGTAATGGGCTGAAAACGCCTGTTTTGGGACTCTGCAGAGAAAGTGTTTGCAGACTGCTGAATCCACACACGGGTTTAACTCTGGAAGTTGAGTGCACACATTGACAACCGTTCTGTTAGATAGCTGCGTTTTGGATTTAGAAGCAGATATTTCCCTGTGCTTACTGCTGTTTCTTCCATATGCCGGTAATGGGCTGAAAACGACTGTTTTGGGACTCTGCAGAGAAAGTGTTTACAGACAGCTGAATCCACACACGGGTTTAACTCTGGAAGTTGAGTGCACACATTGACAACCGTTCTGTTAGATAGCTGCGTTTTGGATTTAGAAGCAGATATTTCCCTGTGCTTACTGCTGTTTCTTCCATATGCCGGTAATGGGCTGAAAACGACTGTTTTGGGACTCTGCAGAGAAAGAGTTTGCAGACTGCTGAATCCACACACGGGTTTAACTCTGGAAGTTGAGTGCACACATTGACAACCGTTCTGTTAGATAGCTTCGTTTTGGATTTAGAAGCAGATATTTCCCTGTGCTTACTGCTGTTTCTTCCATATGCCGGTAATGGGCTGAAAACGCCTGTTTTGGGACTCTGCAGAGAAAGAGTTCGCAGACTGCTGAATCCACACACGGGTTTAACTCTGGAAGTTGAGTGCACACATTGACAACCGTTCTGTTAGATATCTTCGTTTTGGATTTAGAAGCAGATATTTCCCTGTGCTTACTGCTGTTTCTTCCATATGCCGGTAATGGGCTGAAAACGCCTGTTTTGGGACTCTGCAGAGAAAGTGTTTGCAGACTGCTGAATCCACACACGGGTTTAACTCTGGAAGTTGAGTGCACACATTGACAACCGTTCTGTTAGATAGCTGCGTTTTGGATTTAGAAGCAGATATTTCCCTGTGCTTACTGCTGTTTCTTCCATATGCCGGTAATGGGCTGAAAACGCCTGTTTTGGGACTCTGCAGAGAAAGTGTTTGCAGACTGCTGAATCCACACACGGGTTTAACTCTGGAAGTTGAGTGCACACATTGACAACCGTTCTGTTAGATAGCTGCGTTTTGGATTTAGAAGCAGATATTTCCCTATGCTTACTGCTGTTTCTTCCACATGCCGGTAATGGGCTGAAAACGCCTGTTTTGGGACTCTGCAGAGAAAGTGTTTGCAGACTGCTGAATCCACACACGGGTTTAACTCTGGAAGTTGAGTGCACACATTGACAACCGTTCTGTTAGATAGCTGTGTTTTGGATTTAGAAGCAGATATTTCCCTGTGCTTACTGCTGTTTCTTCCATATGCCGGTAAAGGGCTGAAAACGCCTGTTTTGGGACACTGCAGAGAAAGTGTTTGCAGACTGCTGAATCCACAAATGGGTTTAACTCTGGAAGTTGAGTGCACACATTGACAACCGTTCTGTTAGATAGCTGCGTTTTGGATTTAGAAGCAGATATTTCCCTATGCTTACTGCTGTTTCTTCGACATGCCGGTAATGGGCTGAAAACGCCTGTTTTGGGACTCTGCAGAGAAAGTGTTTGCAGACTGCTGAATCCACACACGGGTTTAACTCTGGAAGTTGAGTGCACTCATTGACAACCGTTCTGTTAGATAGCTGCGTTTTGGATTTAGAAGCAGATATTTCCCTGTGCTTACTGCTTTTTCTTCCATATGCCAGTAATGGGATGAAAACGCCTGTTTTGGGACTCTGCAGAGAAAGTGTTTGCAGACTGCTGAATCCAAACACGGGTTTAACTCTGGAAGTTGAGTGCACACATTGACAACCGTTCTGTTAGATAGCTTCGTTTTGGATTTAGAAGCAGATATTTCCCTGTGCTTACTGCTGTTTCTTCCATATGCCGGTAACGGGCTGAAAACGCCTGTTTTGGGACTCTGCAGAGAAAGAGTTTGCAGACTGCTGAATCCACACACCGGTTTAACTCTGGAAGTGGAGTGCACACATTGACAACCGCTCTTTTAGATAGCTGCGTTTTGGATTTAGAAGCAGATATTTCCCTGTGCTTACTGCTGTTTCTTCCATATGGCGGTAATGGGCTGAAAACGCCTGTTTTGGGACTCTGCAGAGAAAGTGTTTGCAGACTGCTGAATCCACACAAGGGTTTAACTCTGGAAGTTGAGTGCACACATTGACAACCATTCTGTTAGATAGCTGCGTTTTGGATTTAGAAGCAGATATTTCACTGTGCTTACTGCTGTTTCTTCCATATGCCGGTAATGGGCTGAAAACGCCTGTTTTGGGACTCTGCAGAGAAAGTGTTTGCAGACTGCTGAATCCAAACACGGGTTTAACTCTGGAAGTTGAGTGCACACATTGACAACCGTTCTGTTAGATAGCTTCGTTTTGGATTTAGAAGCAGATATTTCCCTGTGCTTACTGCTGTTTCTTCCATATGCCGGTAACGGGCTGAAAACGCCTGTTTTGGGACTCTGCAGAGAAAGAGTTTGCAGACTGCTGAATCCACACACCGGTTTAACTCTGGAAGTGGAGTGCACACATTGACAACCCCTCTTTTAGATAGCTGCGTTTTGGATTTAGAAGCAGATATTTCCCTGTGCTTACTGCTGTTTCTTCCATATGGCGGTAATGGGCTGAAAACGCCTGTTTTGGGACTCTGCAGAGAAAGTGTTTGCAGACTGCTGAATCCACACAAGGGTTTAACTCTGGAAGTTGAGTGCACACATTGACAACCATTCTGTTAGATAGCTGCGTTTTGGATTTAGAAGCAGATATTTCCCTGTGCTTACTGCTGTTTCTTCCATATGCCGGTAATGGGCTGAAAACGCCTGTTTTGGGACTCTGCAGAGAAAGTGTTTGCAGACTGCTGAATCCACACACGGCTTTAACTCTGGAAGTTGAGTGCACACATTGACAACTGTTCTGTTAGATAGCTGCGTTTTGGATTTAGGAGCAGCTGTTTCCCTGTGCTTACTGCTGTTTCTTCCATATGCCGGTAATGGGCTGAAAACGCCTGTTTTGGCACTCTGCAGAGAAAGAGTTTGCAGACTGCTGAATCCACACACGGGTTTAACTCTGGAAGTTGAATGCACACATTGACAACCGTTCTGTTAGGTAGCTGCGTTTTGGATTTAGAAGCAGATATTTCCCTGTGCTTACTGCTGTTTCTTCCATATGGCGGTAATGGGCTGAAAACGCCTGTTTTGGGACTCTGCAGAGAAAGTGTTTGCAGACTGCTGAATCCACACACGGGTTTAACTCTGGAAGTTGAGTGCACACATTGACAACCATTCTGTTAGATAGCTGCGTTTTGGATTTAGAAGCAGATATTTCCCTGTGCTTACTGCTGTTTCTTCCATATGCCGGTAACGGGCTGAAAACGCCTGTTTTGGGACTCTGCAGAGAAAGTGTTTGCAGACTGCTGAATCCACACACGGGTTTAACTCTGGAAGCTGAGTGCACACATTGACAACCGTTCTGTTAGATAGCTGCGTTTTGGATTTAGAAGCAGATATTTCCCTGTGCTTACTGCTGTTTCTTCCATACGGCGGTAATGGGCTGAAAACGCCTGTTTTGGGACTCTGCAGAGAAAGTGTTTGCAGACTGCTGAATCCACACACGGGTTTAACTCTGGAAGTTGAGTGCACACATTGACAACCATTCTGTTAGAAAGCTGCGTTTTGGATTTAGAAGCAGATATTTCCCTGTGCTTACTGCTGTTTCTTCCGTATGCCGGTAATGGGCTGAAAACGCCTGTTTTGGGACTCTGCAGAGAAAGTGTTTGCAGACTGCTGAATCCACACACGGGTTTAACTCTGGAAGCTGAGTGCACACATTGACAACCGTTCTGTTAGATAGCTGCGTTTTGGATTTAGAAGCAGATATTTCCCTGTGCTTACTGCTGTTTCTTCCATCTGACGGTAATGGGCTGAAAACGCCTGTTTTGGGACTCTGCAGAGAAAGTGTTTGCAGACTGCTGAATCCACACACGGGTTTAACTCTGGAAGTTGAGTGCACACATTGACAACCGTTCTGTTAGATAGCTTCGTTTTGGATTTAGAAGCAGATATTTCCCTGTGCTTACTGCTGTTTCTTCCATATGCCGGTAATGGGCTGAAAACGCCTGTTTTGGGACTCTGCAGAGAAAGAGTTCGCAGACTGCTGAATCCACACACGGGTTTAACTCTGGAAGTTGAGTGCACACATTGACAACCGTTCTGTTAGATATCTTCGTTTTGGATTTAGAAGCAGATATTTCCCTGTGCTTACTGCTGTTTCTTCCATATGCCGGTAATGGGCTGAAAACGCCTGTTTTGGGACTCTGCAGAGAAAGTGTTTGCAGACTGCTGAATCCACACACGGGTTTAACTCTGGAAGTTGAGTGCACACATTGACAACCGTTCTGTTAGATAGCTGCGTTTTGGATTTAGAAGCAGATATTTCCCTGTGCTTACTCCTGTTTCTTCCATATGCCGGTAATGGGCTGAAAACGCCTGTTTTGGGGCTCTGCAGAGAAAGTGTTTGAAGACTGCTGAATCCACACACGGGTTTAACTCTGGAAGTTGAGTGCACACATTGACAACCGTTCTGTTAGGTAACTGCGTTTTGGAATTAAAAGCAGATATTTCCCTGTGCTTACCGCTGTTTCTTCCATATGCCGGTAATGGGCTGAAAACGCCTGTTTTGGGACTCTGCAGAAAAAGTGTTTGCAGACTGCTGAATCCACACACGGGTTTAACTCTGGAAGTTGAGTGCACACATTGACAACCGTTCTGTTAGG
Source organism: Aotus nancymaae (assembly GCF_030222135.1). Lineage (NCBI taxonomy): Eukaryota > Metazoa > Chordata > Mammalia > Primates > Aotidae > Aotus > Aotus nancymaae. The sequence goes on from NW_026989367.1 coordinate 72,365, forward strand.
TAGCTGCCTTTTGGATTTAGAAGCAGATATTTCCCTGTGCTTACTGCTGTTTCTTCCATAAGCCAATAATGGGCTGAAAACGCCTGTTTTGGGACTCTGCAGAGAAAGTGTTTGCAGACTGCTGAATCCACACACAGGTTTAACTCTGGAAGTTGAGTGCACACATTGACAACCGTTTTGTTAGGTAGCTGCGTTTTGGATTTAGAAGCAGATATTTCCCTCTGCTTACTGCTGTTTCTTCCATATGCCGGTAATGGGTTCAAAACGCCTGTTTTGGAACTCTGCAGAGAAAGTGTTTGCAGACTACTGAATCCACACACGGGTTTAACTCTGGAAGTTGAGTGCACACATTGACAACCGTTCTCTTAGATAGCTGCGTTTTGGATTTAGAAGCAGATGTTTCCCTGTGCTTACTGCTGTTTCTTCCATATGCCGGTAACGGGCTGAAAACACCTGTTTTGGGACTCAGCAGAGAAAGTGTTTGCAGACTGCTGAATCCACACACGGGTTTAACTCTGGAAGTTGAGTGCACACACTGACAACCGTTCTGTTAGGTAACTGCGTTTTGGATTTAGAAGCAGATATTTCCCTGTGCTTACTGCTGTTTCTTCCATATGCCGGTAATGGGCTGAAAACGCCTGTTTTGGGATTCTGCAGAGAAAGTGTTTGCAGACTGCTGAATCCACACACGGGTTTAACTCTGGAAATTGAGTGCACACATTGACAACTGTTCTGTTAGATAGCTGCGTTTTGGATTTAGAAGCAGATATTTCCCTGTGCTTACTGCTGTTTCTTCCATATGCCGGTAATGGGCTGAAAACGCCTGTTTTGGGACTCTGCAGAGAAAGTGTTTGCAGACTGCTCAATCCACACACGGGTTTACCTCTGGAAGTTGAGTGCACACATTGACAACCGTTCTGTTAGATAGCTGCGTTTTGGATTTAGAAGAAGATATTTCCCTGTGCTTACTGCTGTTTCTTCCATATGCCGGAAATGGGCTGAAAACGCCTGTTTTGGGACTCTGCAGAGAAAGTGTTTGCAGACTGCTGAATCCACACACGGGTTTAACTCTGGAAGTTGAGTGCACACATTGACAACCGTTCTGTTAGATAGCTGCGTTTTGGATTTAGAAGCAGATATTTCCCTGTGCTTACTGCTGTTTATTCCATATGCCGGTAATGGGCTGAAAACGCCTGTTTTGGGACTCTGCAGAGAAAGTGTTTGCAGACTGCTGAATCCACACACGGGTTTAACTCTGGAAGTTGAGTGCACACATTGACAACCGTTCTGTTAGATAGCTTCGTTTTGGATTTAGAAGCAGATATTTCCCTGTGCTTACTGCTGTTTCTTCCATAGGCCGGTAATGGGTTGAAAACGCCTGTTTTGGGACTCTGCAGAGAAAGTGTTTGCAGACTGCTGAATCCACACACGGGTTTACCTCTGGAAGTTGAGTGCACACATTGACAACCGTTCTGTTAGATAGCTGCGTTTTGGATTTAGAAGCAGATATTTCCCTGTGCTTACTGCTGTTTCTACCATATGGCGGTAATGGGCTGAAAACGCCTGTTTTGGGACTCTGCAGAGAAAGTGTTTGCAGACTGCTGAATCCACACACGGGTTTAACTCTGGAAGTTGAGTGCACACATTGACAACCATTCTGTTAGATAGCTGCGTTTTGGATTTAGAAGCAGATATTTCCCTGTGCTTACTGCTGTTTCTTCCATATGCCGGTAACGGGCTGAAACGCCTGTTTTGGGACTCTGCAGAGAAAGTGTTTGCAGACTGCGGAATCCACACACGGGTTTAACTCTGGAAGCTGAGTGCACACATTGACAACCGTTCTGTTAGATAGCTGCGTTTTGGATTTAGAAGCAGATATTTCCCTGTGCTTACTGCTGTTTCTTCCATATGGCGGTAATGGGCTGAAAACGCCTGTTTTGGGACTCTGCAGAGAAAGTGTTTGCAGACTGCTGAATCCACACACGGGTTTAACTCTGGAAGTTGAGTGCACACATTGACAACCATTCTGTTAGATAGCTGCGTTTTGGATTTAGAAGCAGATATTTCCCTGTGCTTACTGCTGTTTCTTCCGTATGCCGGTAATGGGCTGAAAACGCCTGTTTTGGGACTCTGCAGAGAAAGTGTTTGCAGACTGCTGAATCCACACACGGGTTTAACTCTGGAAGCTGAGTGCACACATTGACAACCGTTCTGTTAGATAGCTGCGTTTTGGATTTAGAAGCAGATATTTCCCTGTGCTTACTGCTGTTTCTTCCATCTGACGGTAATGGGCTGAAAACGCCTGTTTTGGGACTCTGCAGAGAAAGTGTTTGCAGACTGCTGAATCCACACACGGGTTTAACTCTGGAAGTTGAGTGCACACATTGACAACCGTTCTGTTAGATAGCTGCGTTTTGGATTTAGAAGCAGATATTTCCCTGTGCTTACTGCTGTTTCTTCCATATGCCGGTAATGGGCTGAAAACGACTGTTTTGGGACTCTGCAGAGAAAGTGTTTACAGACAGCTGAATCCACACACGGGTTTAACTCTGGAAGTTGAGTGCACACATTGACAACCGTTCTGTTAGATAGCTGCGTTTTGGATTTAGAAGCAGATATTTCCCTGTGCTTACTGCTGTTTCTTCCATATGCCGGTAATGGGCTGAAAACGACTGTTTTGGGACTCTGCAGAGAAAGAGTTTGCAGACTGCTGAATCCACACACGGGTTTAACTCTGGAAGTTGAGTGCACACATTGACAACCGTTCTGTTAGATAGCTTCGTTTTGGATTTAGAAGCAGATATTTCCCTGTGCTTACTGCTGTTTCTTCCATATGCCGGTAATGGGCTGAAAACGCCTGTTTTGGGACTCTGCAGAGAAAGAGTTCGCAGACTGCTGAATCCACACACGGGTTTAACTCTGGAAGTTGAGTGCACACATTGACAACCGTTCTGTTAGATATCTTCGTTTTGGATTTAGAAGCAGATATTTCCCTGTGCTTACTGCTGTTTCTTCCATATGCCGGTAATGGGCTGAAAACGCCTGTTTTGGGACTCTGCAGAGAAAGTGTTTGCAGACTGCTGAATCCACACACGGGTTTAACTCTGGAAGTTGAGTGCACACATTGACAACCGTTCTGTTAGATAGCTGCGTTTTGGATTTAGAAGCAGATATTTCCCTGTGCTTACTGCTGTTTCTTCCATATGCCGGTAATGGGCTGAAAACGCCTGTTTTGGGACTCTGCAGAGAAAGTGTTTGCAGACTGCTGAATCCACACACGGGTTTAACTCTGGAAGTTGAGTGCACACATTGACAACCGTTCTGTTAGATAGCTGCGTTTTGGATTTAGAAGCAGATATTTCCCTATGCTTACTGCTGTTTCTTCCACATGCCGGTAATGGGCTGAAAACGCCTGTTTTGGGACTCTGCAGAGAAAGTGTTTGCAGACTGCTGAATCCACACACGGGTTTAACTCTGGAAGTTGAGTGCACACATTGACAACCGTTCTGTTAGATAGCTGTGTTTTGGATTTAGAAGCAGATATTTCCCTGTGCTTACTGCTGTTTCTTCCATATGCCGGTAAAGGGCTGAAAACGCCTGTTTTGGGACACTGCAGAGAAAGTGTTTGCAGACTGCTGAATCCACAAATGGGTTTAACTCTGGAAGTTGAGTGCACACATTGACAACCGTTCTGTTAGATAGCTGCGTTTTGGATTTAGAAGCAGATATTTCCCTATGCTTACTGCTGTTTCTTCGACATGCCGGTAATGGGCTGAAAACGCCTGTTTTGGGACTCTGCAGAGAAAGTGTTTGCAGACTGCTGAATCCACACACGGGTTTAACTCTGGAAGTTGAGTGCACTCATTGACAACCGTTCTGTTAGATAGCTGCGTTTTGGATTTAGAAGCAGATATTTCCCTGTGCTTACTGCTTTTTCTTCCATATGCCAGTAATGGGATGAAAACGCCTGTTTTGGGACTCTGCAGAGAAAGTGTTTGCAGACTGCTGAATCCAAACACGGGTTTAACTCTGGAAGTTGAGTGCACACATTGACAACCGTTCTGTTAGATAGCTTCGTTTTGGATTTAGAAGCAGATATTTCCCTGTGCTTACTGCTGTTTCTTCCATATGCCGGTAACGGGCTGAAAACGCCTGTTTTGGGACTCTGCAGAGAAAGAGTTTGCAGACTGCTGAATCCACACACCGGTTTAACTCTGGAAGTGGAGTGCACACATTGACAACCGCTCTTTTAGATAGCTGCGTTTTGGATTTAGAAGCAGATATTTCCCTGTGCTTACTGCTGTTTCTTCCATATGGCGGTAATGGGCTGAAAACGCCTGTTTTGGGACTCTGCAGAGAAAGTGTTTGCAGACTGCTGAATCCACACAAGGGTTTAACTCTGGAAGTTGAGTGCACACATTGACAACCATTCTGTTAGATAGCTGCGTTTTGGATTTAGAAGCAGATATTTCACTGTGCTTACTGCTGTTTCTTCCATATGCCGGTAATGGGCTGAAAACGCCTGTTTTGGGACTCTGCAGAGAAAGTGTTTGCAGACTGCTGAATCCAAACACGGGTTTAACTCTGGAAGTTGAGTGCACACATTGACAACCGTTCTGTTAGATAGCTTCGTTTTGGATTTAGAAGCAGATATTTCCCTGTGCTTACTGCTGTTTCTTCCATATGCCGGTAACGGGCTGAAAACGCCTGTTTTGGGACTCTGCAGAGAAAGAGTTTGCAGACTGCTGAATCCACACACCGGTTTAACTCTGGAAGTGGAGTGCACACATTGACAACCCCTCTTTTAGATAGCTGCGTTTTGGATTTAGAAGCAGATATTTCCCTGTGCTTACTGCTGTTTCTTCCATATGGCGGTAATGGGCTGAAAACGCCTGTTTTGGGACTCTGCAGAGAAAGTGTTTGCAGACTGCTGAATCCACACAAGGGTTTAACTCTGGAAGTTGAGTGCACACATTGACAACCATTCTGTTAGATAGCTGCGTTTTGGATTTAGAAGCAGATATTTCCCTGTGCTTACTGCTGTTTCTTCCATATGCCGGTAATGGGCTGAAAACGCCTGTTTTGGGACTCTGCAGAGAAAGTGTTTGCAGACTGCTGAATCCACACACGGCTTTAACTCTGGAAGTTGAGTGCACACATTGACAACTGTTCTGTTAGATAGCTGCGTTTTGGATTTAGGAGCAGCTGTTTCCCTGTGCTTACTGCTGTTTCTTCCATATGCCGGTAATGGGCTGAAAACGCCTGTTTTGGCACTCTGCAGAGAAAGAGTTTGCAGACTGCTGAATCCACACACGGGTTTAACTCTGGAAGTTGAATGCACACATTGACAACCGTTCTGTTAGGTAGCTGCGTTTTGGATTTAGAAGCAGATATTTCCCTGTGCTTACTGCTGTTTCTTCCATATGGCGGTAATGGGCTGAAAACGCCTGTTTTGGGACTCTGCAGAGAAAGTGTTTGCAGACTGCTGAATCCACACACGGGTTTAACTCTGGAAGTTGAGTGCACACATTGACAACCATTCTGTTAGATAGCTGCGTTTTGGATTTAGAAGCAGATATTTCCCTGTGCTTACTGCTGTTTCTTCCATATGCCGGTAACGGGCTGAAAACGCCTGTTTTGGGACTCTGCAGAGAAAGTGTTTGCAGACTGCTGAATCCACACACGGGTTTAACTCTGGAAGCTGAGTGCACACATTGACAACCGTTCTGTTAGATAGCTGCGTTTTGGATTTAGAAGCAGATATTTCCCTGTGCTTACTGCTGTTTCTTCCATACGGCGGTAATGGGCTGAAAACGCCTGTTTTGGGACTCTGCAGAGAAAGTGTTTGCAGACTGCTGAATCCACACACGGGTTTAACTCTGGAAGTTGAGTGCACACATTGACAACCATTCTGTTAGAAAGCTGCGTTTTGGATTTAGAAGCAGATATTTCCCTGTGCTTACTGCTGTTTCTTCCGTATGCCGGTAATGGGCTGAAAACGCCTGTTTTGGGACTCTGCAGAGAAAGTGTTTGCAGACTGCTGAATCCACACACGGGTTTAACTCTGGAAGCTGAGTGCACACATTGACAACCGTTCTGTTAGATAGCTGCGTTTTGGATTTAGAAGCAGATATTTCCCTGTGCTTACTGCTGTTTCTTCCATCTGACGGTAATGGGCTGAAAACGCCTGTTTTGGGACTCTGCAGAGAAAGTGTTTGCAGACTGCTGAATCCACACACGGGTTTAACTCTGGAAGTTGAGTGCACACATTGACAACCGTTCTGTTAGATAGCTTCGTTTTGGATTTAGAAGCAGATATTTCCCTGTGCTTACTGCTGTTTCTTCCATATGCCGGTAATGGGCTGAAAACGCCTGTTTTGGGACTCTGCAGAGAAAGAGTTCGCAGACTGCTGAATCCACACACGGGTTTAACTCTGGAAGTTGAGTGCACACATTGACAACCGTTCTGTTAGATATCTTCGTTTTGGATTTAGAAGCAGATATTTCCCTGTGCTTACTGCTGTTTCTTCCATATGCCGGTAATGGGCTGAAAACGCCTGTTTTGGGACTCTGCAGAGAAAGTGTTTGCAGACTGCTGAATCCACACACGGGTTTAACTCTGGAAGTTGAGTGCACACATTGACAACCGTTTTGTTAGGTAGCTGCGTTTTGGATTTAGAAGCAGATATTTCCCTGTGCTTACTGCTGTTTCTTCCATATGCCGATAATGGGCTGAAAACGCCTGTTTTGGGACTCTGCAGAGAAAGAGTTCGCAGACTGCTGAATCCACACACGGGTTTAACTCTGGAAGTTGAGTGCACACATTGACAACCGTTCTGTTAGATATCTTCGTTTTGGATTTAGAAGCAGATATTTCCCTGTGCTTACTGCTGTTTCTTCCATATGCCGGTAATGGGCTGAAAACGCCTGTTTTGGGACTCTGCAGAGAAAGTGTTTGCAGACTGCTGAATCCACACACGGGTTTAACTCTGGAAGTTGAGTGCACACATTGACAACCGTTCTCTTAGATAGCTGCGTTTTGGATTTAGAAGCAGATGTTTCCCTGTGCTTACTGCTGTTTCTTCCATATGCCGGTAATGGGCTGAAAACACCTGTTTTGGGACTCAGCAGAGAAAGTGTCTGCAGACTGCTGAATCCACACACGGGTTTAACTCTGGAAGTTGAGTGCACACATTGACAACCGTTCTGTTAGGTAACTGCGTTTTGGATTTAGAAGCAGATATTTCCCTGTGCTTACTCCTGTTTCTTCCATATGCCGGTAATGGGCTGAAAACGCCTGTTTTGGGGCTCTGCAGAGAAAGTGTTTGAAGACTGCTGAATCCACACACGGGTTTAAGTCTGGAAATTGAGTGCACACATTGACAACTGTTCTGTTAGATAGCTGCGTTTTGGATTTAGAAGCAGATATTTCCCTGTGCTTACTGCTGTTTCTTCCATATGCCGGTAATGGGCTGAAAACGCCCGTTTTGGGACTCTGCAGAGAAAGTGTTTGCAGACTGCTCAATCCACACACGGGTTTAACTCTGGAAGTTGAGTGCACACTTTGACAACCGTTCTGTTAGGTAGCTGCCTTTTGGATTTAGAAGCAGATATTTCCCTGTGCTTACTGCTGTTTCTTCCATAAGCCGGTAATGGGCTGAAAACGCCTGCTTTGGGACTCTGCAGAGAAAGTTTTTGCAGACTGCTGAATCCACACACGGGTTTAACTCTGGAAGTTGAGTGCACACATTGACAACCGTTCTGTTAGATAGCTGCGTTTTGTATTTAGAAGCAGATATTTCCCTGTGCTTATTGCTGTTTCTTCCATATGCCGGTAATTGGCTGAAAACCCCTGTTTTGGGACTCTGCAGAGAAAGTGTTTGCAGACTGCTGAATCCACACACAGGTTTAACTCTGGAAGTTGAGTGCACACATTGACAACCGTTTTGTTAGGTAGCTGCGTTTTGGATTTAGAAGCAGATATTTCCCTCTGCTTACTGCTGTTTCTTCCATATGCCGGTAATGGGCTCAAAACGCCTGTTTTGGGACTCTGCAGAGAAAGTGTTTGCAGACTGCTGAATCCACACACGGGTTTAACTCTGGAAGTTTAGTGCACACATTGACAACCGTTCTCTTAGATAGCTGCGTTTTGGATTTAGAAGCAGATGTTTCCCTGTGCTTACTGCTGTTTCTTCCATATGCCGGTAATGGGCTGAAAACACCTGTTTTGGGACTCAGCAGAGAAAGTGTCTGCAGACTGCTGAATCCACACACGGGTTTAACTCTGGAAGTTGAGTGCACACATTGACAACCGTTCTGTTTGGTAACTGCGTTTTGGATTTAGAAGCAGATATTTCCCTGTGCTTACTCCTGTTTCTTCCATATGCCGGTAATGGGCTGAAAACGCCTGTTTTGGGGCTCTGCAGAGAAAGTGTTTGAAGACTGCTGAATCCACACACGGGTTTAAGTCTGGAAATTGAGTGCACACATTGACAACTGTTCTGTTAGATAGCTGCATTTTGGATTTAGAAGCAGATATTTCCCTGTGCTTACTGCTGTTTCTTCCATATGCCGGTAATGGGCTGAAAACGCCTGTTTTGGGACTCTGCAGAGAAAGTGTTTGCAGACTGCTGAATCCACACACGGCTTTAACTCTGGAAGTTGAGTGCACACATTGACAACCGTTCTGTTAGATAGCTGCGTTTTGGATTTAGAAGCAGATATTTCCCTGTGCTTACTGCTGTTTCTTCCATATGCCGGTAAAGGGCTGAAAACGCCTGTTTTGGGACTCTGCAGAGAAAGTGTTTGCAGACTGCTGAATCCACACACGGGTTTAACTCTGGAAGTTGAGTGCACACATTGACAACCGTTCTGTTAGATAGCTGCGTTTTGGATTTAGAAGCAGATATTTCCCTGTGCTTACTCCTGTTTCTTCCATATGCCGGTAATGGGCTGAAAACGCCTGTTTTGGGGCTCTGCAGAGAAAGTGTTTGAAGACTGCTGAATCCACACACGGGTTTAACTCTGGAAGTTGAGTGCACACATTGACAACCGTTCTGTTAGGTAACTGCGTTTTGGAATTAAAAGCAGATATTTCCCTGTGCTTACCGCTGTTTCTTCCATATGCCGGTAATGGGCTGAAAACGCCTGTTTTGGGACTCTGCAGAAAAAGTGTTTGCAGACTGCTGAATCCACACACGGGTTTAACTCTGGAAGTTGAGTGCACACATTGACAACCGTTCTGTTAGGTAGCTGCCTTTTGGATTTAGAAGCAGATATTTCCCTGTGCTTACTGCTGTTTCTTCCATAAGCCAATAATGGGCTGAAAACGCCTGTTTTGGGACTCTGCAGAGAAAGTGTTTGCAGACTGCTGAATCCACACACAGGTTTAACTCTGGAAGTTGAGTGCACACATTGACAACCGTTTTGTTAGGTAGCTGCGTTTTGGATTTAGAAGCAGATATTTCCCTCTGCTTACTGCTGTTTCTTCCATATGCCGGTAATGGGTTCAAAACGCCTGTTTTGGAACTCTGCAGAGAAAGTGTTTGCAGACTACTGAATCCACACACGGGTTTAACTCTGGAAGTTGAGTGCACACATTGACAACCGTTCTCTTAGATAGCTGCGTTTTGGATTTAGAAGCAGATGTTTCCCTGTGCTTACTGCTGTTTCTTCCATATGCCGGTAACGGGCTGAAAACACCTGTTTTGGGACTCAGCAGAGAAAGTGTTTGCAGACTGCTGAATCCACACACGGGTTTAACTCTGGAAGTTGAGTGCACACACTGACAACCGTTCTGTTAGGTAACTGCGTTTTGGATTTAGAAGCAGATATTTCCCTGTGCTTACTGCTGTTTCTTCCATATGCCGGTAATGGGCTGAAAACGCCTGTTTTGGGATTCTGCAGAGAAAGTGTTTGCAGACTGCTGAATCCACACACGGGTTTAACTCTGGAAATTGAGTGCACACATTGACAACTGTTCTGTTAGATAGCTGCGTTTTGGATTTAGAAGCAGATATTTCCCTGTGCTTACTGCTGTTTCTTCCATATGCCGGTAATGGGCTGAAAACGCCTGTTTTGGGACTCTGCAGAGAAAGTGTTTGCAGACTGCTGAATCCACACACGGGTTTAACTCTGGAAGTTGAGTGCACACATTGACAACCGTTCTGTTAGATAGCTTCGTTTTGGATTTAGAAGCAGATATTTCCCTGTGCTTACTGCTGTTTCTTCCATATGCCGGTAATGGGCTGAAAACGCCTGTTTTGGGACTCTGCAGAGAAAGAGTTCGCAGACTGCTGAATCCACACACGGGTTTAACTCTGGAAGTTGAGTGCACACATTGACAACCGTTCTGTTAGATATCTTCGTTTTGGATTTAGAAGCAGATATTTCCCTGTGCTTACTGCTGTTTCTTCCATATGCCGGTAATGGGCTGAAAACGCCTGTTTTGGGACTCTGCAGAGAAAGTGTTTGCAGACTGCTGAATCCACACACGGGTTTAACTCTGGAAGTTGAGTGCACACATTGACAACCGTTTTGTTAGGTAGCTGCGTTTTGGATTTAGAAGCAGATATTTCCCTGTGCTTACTGCTGTTTCTTCCATATGCCGGTAATGGGCTGAAAACGCCTGTTTTGGGACTCTGCAGAGAAAGAGTTCGCAGACTGCTGAATCCACACACGGGTTTAACTCTGGAAGTTGAGTGCACACATTGACAACCGTTCTGTTAGATATCTTCGTTTTGGATTTAGAAGCAGATATTTCCCTGTGCTTACTGCTGTTTCTTCCATATGCCGGTAATGGGCTGAAAACGCCTGTTTTGGGACTCTGCAGAGAAAGTGTTTGCAGACTGCTGAATCCACACACGGGTTTAACTCTGGAAGTTGAGTGCACACATTGACAACCGTTCTCTTAGATAGCTGCGTTTTGGATTTAGAAGCAGATGTTTCCCTGTGCTTACTGCTGTTTCTTCCATATGCCGGTAATGGGCTGAAAACACCTGTTTTGGGACTCAGCAGAGAAAGTGTCTGCAGACTGCTGAATCCACACACGGGTTTAACTCTGGAAGTTGAGTGCACACATTGACAACCGTTCTGTTAGGTAACTGCGTTTTGGATTTAGAAGCAGATATTTCCCTGTGCTTACTCCTGTTTCTTCCATATGCCGGTAATGGGCTGAAAACGCCTGTTTTGGGGCTCTGCAGAGAAAGTGTTTGAAGACTGCTGAATCCACACACGGGTTTAAGTCTGGAAATTGAGTGCACACATTGACAACTGTTCTGTTAGATAGCTGCGTTTTGGATTTAGAAGCAGATATTTCCCTGTGCTTACTGCTGTTTCTTCCATATGCCGGTAATGGGCTGAAAACGCCCGTTTTGGGACTCTGCAGAGAAAGTGTTTGCAGACTGCTCAATCCACACACGGGTTTAACTCTGGAAGTTGAGTGCACACTTTGACAACCGTTCTGTTAGGTAGCTGCCTTTTGGATTTAGAAGCAGATATTTCCCTGTGCTTACTGCTGTTTCTTCCATAAGCCGGTAATGGGCTGAAAACGCCTGCTTTGGGACTCTGCAGAGAAAGTTTTTGCAGACTGCTGAATCCACACACGGGTTTAACTCTGGAAGTTGAGTGCACACATTGACAACCGTTCTGTTAGATAGCTGCGTTTTGTATTTAGAAGCAGATATTTCCCTGTGCTTATTGCTGTTTCTTCCATATGCCGGTAATTGGCTGAAAACCCCTGTTTTGGGACTCTGCAGAGAAAGTGTTTGCAGACTGCTGAATCCACACACAGGTTTAACTCTGGAAGTTGAGTGCACACATTGACAACCGTTTTGTTAGGTAGCTGCGTTTTGGATTTAGAAGCAGATATTTCCCTCTGCTTACTGCTGTTTCTTCCATATGCCGGTAATGGGCTCAAAACGCCTGTTTTGGGACTCTGCAGAGAAAGTGTTTGCAGACTGCTGAATCCACACACGGGTTTAACTCTGGAAGTTTAGTGCACACATTGACAACCGTTCTCTTAGATAGCTGCGTTTTGGATTTAGAAGCAGATGTTTCCCTGTGCTTACTGCTGTTTCTTCCATATGCCGGTAATGGGCTGAAAACACCTGTTTTGGGACTCAGCAGAGAAAGTGTCTGCAGACTGCTGAATCCACACACGGGTTTAACTCTGGAAGTTGAGTGCACACATTGACAACCGTTCTGTTTGGTAACTGCGTTTTGGATTTAGAAGCAGATATTTCCCTGTGCTTACTCCTGTTTCTTCCATATGCCGGTAATGGGCTGAAAACGCCTGTTTTGGGGCTCTGCAGAGAAAGTGTTTGAAGACTGCTGAATCCACACATGGGTTTAAGTCTGGAAATTGAGTGCACACATTGACAACTGTTCTGTTAGATAGCTGCATTTTGGATTTAGAAGCAGATATTTCCCTGTGCTTACTGCTGTTTCTTCCATATGCCGGTAATGGGCTGAAAACGCCTGTTTTGGGACTCTGCAGAGAAAGTGTTTGCAGACTGCTGAATCCACACACGGCTTTAACTCTGGAAGTTGAGTGCACACATTGACAACCGTTCTGTTAGATAGCTGCGTTTTGGATTTAGAAGCAGATATTTCCCTGTGCTTACTGCTGTTTCTTCCATATGCCGGTAAAGGGCTGAAAACGCCTGTTTTGGGACTCTGCAGAGAAAGTGTTTGCAGACTGCTGAATCCACACACGGGTTTAACTCTGGAAGTTGAGTGCACACATTGACAACCGTTCTGTTAGATAGCTGCGTTTTGGATTTAGAAGCAGATATTTCCCTGTGCTTACTCCTGTTTCTTCCATATGCCGGTAATGGGCTGAAAACGCCTGTTTTGGGGCTCTGCAGAGAAAGTGTTTGAAGACTGCTGAATCCACACACGGGTTTAACTCTGGAAGTTGAGTGCACACATTGACAACCGTTCTGTTAGGTAACTGCGTTTTGGAATTAAAAGCAGATATTTCCCTGTGCTTACCGCTGTTTCTTCCATATGCCGGTAATGGGCTGAAAACGCCTGTTTTGGGACTCTGCAGAAAAAGTGTTTGCAGACTGCTGAATCCACACACGGGTTTAACTCTGGAAGTTGAGTGCACACATTGACAACCGTTCTGTTAGGTAGCTGCCTTTTGGATTTAGAAGCAGATATTTCCCTGTGCTTACTGCTGTTTCTTCCATAAGCCAATAATGGGCTGAAAACGCCTGTTTTGGGACTCTGCAGAGAAAGTGTTTGCAGACTGCTGAATCCACACACAGGTTTAACTCTGGAAGTTGAGTGCACACATTGACAACCGTTTTGTTAGGTAGCTGCGTTTTGGATTTAGAAGCAGATATTTCCCTCTGCTTACTGCTGTTTCTTCCATATGCCGGTAATGGGTTCAAAACGCCTGTTTTGGAACTCTGCAGAGAAAGTGTTTGCAGACTACTGAATCCACACACGGGTTTAACTCTGGAAGTTGAGTGCACACATTGACAACCGTTCTCTTAGATAGCTGCGTTTTGGATTTAGAAGCAGATGTTTCCCTGTGCTTACTGCTGTTTCTTCCATATGCCGGTAACGGGCTGAAAACACCTGTTTTGGGACTCAGCAGAGAAAGTGTTTGCAGACTGCTGAATCCACACACGGGTTTAACTCTGGAAGTTGAGTGCACACACTGACAACCGTTCTGTTAGGTAACTGCGTTTTGGATTTAGAAGCAGATATTTCCCTGTGCTTACTGCTGTTTCTTCCATATGCCGGTAATGGGCTGAAAACGCCGGTTTGGGATTCTGCAGAGAAAGTGTTTGCAGACTGCTGAATCCACACACGGGTTTAACTCTGGAAATTGAGTGCACACATTGACAACTGTTCTGTTAGATAGCTGCGTTTTGGATTTAGAAGCAGATATTTCCCTGTGCTTACTGCTGTTTCTTCCATATGCCGGTAATGGGCTGAAAACGCCTGTTTTGGGACTCTGCAGAGAAAGTGTTTGCAGACTGCTCAATCCACACACGGGTTTACCTCTGGAAGTTGAGTGCACACATTGACAACCGTTCTGTTAGATAGCTTCGTTTTGGATTTAGAAGCAGATATTTCCCTGTGCTTACTGCTGTTTCTTCCATAGGCCGGTAATGGGTTGAAAACGCCTGTTTTGGGACTCTGCAGAGAAAGTGTTTGCAGACTGCTGAATCCACACACGGGTTTACCTCTGGAAGTTGAGTGCACACATTGACAACCGTTCTGTTAGATAGCTGCGTTTTGGATTTAGAAGCAGATATTTCCCTGTGCTTACTGCTGTTTCTACCATATGGCGGTAATGGGCTGAAAACGCCTGTTTTGGGACTCTGCAGAGAAAGTGTTTGCAGACTGCTGAATCCACACACGGGTTTAACTCTGGAAGTTGAGTGCACACATTGACAACCATTCTGTTAGATAGCTGCGTTTTGGATTTAGAAGCAGATATTTCCCTGTGCTTACTGCTGTTTCTTCCATATGCCGGTAACGGGCTGAAACGCCTGTTTTGGGACTCTGCAGAGAAAGTGTTTGCAGACTGCGGAATCCACACACGGGTTTAACTCTGGAAGCTGAGTGCACACATTGACAACCGTTCTGTTAGATAGCTGCGTTTTGGATTTAGAAGCAGATATTTCCCTGTGCTTACTGCTGTTTCTTCCATATGGCGGTAATGGGCTGAAAACGCCTGTTTTGGGACTCTGCAGAGAAAGTGTTTGCAGACTGCTGAATCCACACACGGGTTTAACTCTGGAAGTTGAGTGCACACATTGACAACCATTCTGTTAGATAGCTGCGTTTTGGATTTAGAAGCAGATATTTCCCTGTGCTTACTGCTGTTTCTTCCGTATGCCGGTAATGGGCTGAAAACGCCTGTTTTGGGACTCTGCAGAGAAAGTGTTTGCAGACTGCTGAATCCACACACGGGTTTAACTCTGGAAGCTGAGTGCACACATTGACAACCGTTCTGTTAGATAGCTGCGTTTTGGATTTAGAAGCAGATATTTCCCTGTGCTTACTGCTGTTTCTTCCATCTGACGGTAATGGGCTGAAAACGCCTGTTTTGGGACTCTGCAGAGAAAGTGTTTGCAGACTGCTGAATCCACACACGGGTTTAACTCTGGAAGTTGAGTGCACACATTGACAACCGTTCTGTTAGATAGCTGCGTTTTGGATTTAGAAGCAGATATTTCCCTGTGCTTACTGCTGTTTCTTCCATATGCCGGTAATGGGCTGAAAACGACTGTTTTGGGACTCTGCAGAGAAAGTGTTTACAGACTGCTGAATCCACACACGGGTTTAACTCTGGAAGTTGAGTGCACACATTGACAACCGTTCTGTTAGATAGCTGCGTTTTGGATTTAGAAGCAGATATTTCCCTGTGCTTACTGCTGTTTCTTCCATATGCCGGTAATGGGCTGAAAACGACTGTTTTGGGACTCTGCAGAGAAAGAGTTTGCAGACTGCTGAATCCACACACGGGTTTAACTCTGGAAGTTGAGTGCACACATTGACAACCGTTCTGTTAGATAGCTTCGTTTTGGATTTAGAAGCAGATATTTCCCTGTGCTTACTGCTGTTTCTTCCATATGCCGGTAATGGGCTGAAAACGCCTGTTTTGGGACTCTGCAGAGAAAGAGTTCGCAGACTGCTGAATCCACACACGGGTTTAACTCTGGAAGTTGAGTGCACACATTGACAACCGTTCTGTTAGATATCTTCGTTTTGGATTTAGAAGCAGATATTTCCCTGTGCTTACTGCTGTTTCTTCCATATGCCGGTAATGGGCTGAAAACGCCTGTTTTGGGACTCTGCAGAGAAAGTGTTTGCAGACTGCTGAATCCACACACGGGTTTAACTCTGGAAGTTGAGTGCACACATTGACAACCGTTCTGATAGATAGCTGCGTTTTGGATTTAGAAGCAGATATTTCCCTGTGCTTACTGCTGTTTCTTCCATATGCCGGTAATGGGCTGAAAACGCCTGTTTTGGGACTCTGCAGAGAAAGTGTTTGCAGACTGCTGAATCCACACACGGGTTTAACTCTGGAAGTTGAGTGCACACATTGACAACCGTTCTGTTAGATAGCTGCGTTTTGGATTTAGAAGCAGATATTTCCCTATGCTTACTGCTGTTTCTTCCACATGCCGGTAATGGGCTGAAAACGCCTGTTTTGGGACTCTGCAGAGAAAGTGTTTGCAGACTGCTGAATCCACACACGGGTTTAACTCTGGAAGTTGAGTGCACACATTGACAACCGTTCTGTTAGATAGCTGTGTTTTGGATTTAGAAGCAGATATTTCCCTGTGCTTACTGCTGTTTCTTCCATATGCCGGTAAAGGGCTGAAAACGCCTGTTTTGGGACACTGCAGAGAAAGTGTTTGCAGACTGCTGAATCCACAAATGGGTTTAACTCTGGAAGTTGAGTGCACACATTGACAACCGTTCTGTTAGATAGCTGCGTTTTGGATTTAGAAGCAGATATTTCCCTATGCTTACTGCTGTTTCTTCGACATGCCGGTAATGGGCTGAAAACGCCTGTTTTGGGACTCTGCAGAGAAAGTGTTTGCAGACTGCTGAATCCACACACGGGTTTAACTCTGGAAGTTGAGTGCACTCATTGACAACCGTTCTGTTAGATAGCTGCGTTTTGGATTTAGAAGCAGATATTTCCCTGTGCTTACTGCTTTTTCTTCCATATGCCAGTAATGGGATGAAAACGCCTGTTTTGGGACTCTGCAGAGAAAGTGTTTGCAGACTGTTGAATCCAAACACGGGTTTAACTCTGGAAGTTGAGTGCACACATTGACAACCGTTCTGTTAGATAGCTTCGTTTTGGATTTAGAAGCAGATATTTCCCTGTGCTTACTGCTGTTTCTTCCATATGCCGGTAACGGGCTGAAAACGCCTGTTTTGGGACTCTGCAGAGAAAGAGTTTGCAGACTGCTGAATCCACACACCGGTTTAACTCTGGAAGTGGAGTGCACACATTGACAACCGCTCTTTTAGATAGCTGCGTTTTGGATTTAGAAGCAGATATTTCCCTGTGCTTACTGCTGTTTCTTCCATATGGCGGTAATGGGCTGAAAACGCCTGTTTTGGGACTCTGCAGAGAAAGTGTTTGCAGACTGCTGAATCCACACAAGGGTTTAACTCTGGAAGTTGAGTGCACACATTGACAACCATTCTGTTAGATAGCTGCGTTTTGGATTTAGAAGCAGATATTTCACTGTGCTTACTGCTGTTTCTTCCATATGCCGGTAATGGGCTGAAAACGCCTGTTTTGGGACTCTGCAGAGAAAGTGTTTGCAGACTGCTGAATCCAAACACGGGTTTAACTCTGGAAGTTGAGTGCACACATTGACAACCGTTCTGTTAGATAGCTTCGTTTTGGATTTAGAAGCAGATATTTCCCTGTGCTTACTGCTGTTTCTTCCATATGCCGGTAACGGGCTGAAAACGCCTGTTTTGGGACTCTGCAGAGAAAGAGTTTGCAGACTGCTGAATCCACACACCGGTTTAACTCTGGAAGTGGAGTGCACACATTGACAACCCCTCTTTTAGATAGCTGCGTTTTGGATTTAGAAGCAGATATTTCCCTGTGCTTACTGCTGTTTCTTCCATATGGCGGTAATGGGCTGAAAACGCCTGTTTTGGGACTCTGCAGAGAAAGTGTTTGCAGACTGCTGAATCCACACAAGGGTTTAACTCTGGAAGTTGAGTGCACACATTGACAACCATTCTGTTAGATAGCTGCGTTTTGGATTTAGAAGCAGATATTTCCCTGTGCTTACTGCTGTTTCTTCCATATGCCGGTAATGGGCTGAAAACGCCTGTTTTGGGACTCTGCAGAGAAAGTGTTTGCAGACTGCTGAATCCACACACGGCTTTAACTCTGGAAGTTGAGTGCACACATTGACAACTGTTCTGTTAGATAGCTGCGTTTTGGATTTAGGAGCAGCTGTTTCCCTGTGCTTACTGCTGTTTCTTCCATATGCCGGTAATGGGCTGAAAACGCCTGTTTTGGCACTCTGCAGAGAAAGAGTTTGCAGACTGCTGAATCCACACACGGGTTTAACTCTGGAAGTTGAATGCACACATTGACAACCGTTCTGTTAGGTAGCTGCGTTTTGGATTTAGAAGCAGATATTTCCCTGTGCTTACTGCTGTTTCTTCCATATGCCGGTAATGGGCTGAAAACGCCTGTTTTGGGACTCTGCAGAGAAAGAGTTCGCAGACTGCTGAATCCACACACGGGTTTAACTCTGGAAGTTGAGTGCACACATTGACAACCGTTCTGTTAGATAGCTTCGTTTTGGATTTAGAAGCAGATATTTCCCTGTGCTTACTGCTGTTTCTTCCATAGGCCGGTAATGGGTTGAAAACGCCTGTTTTGGGACTCTGCAGAGAAAGTGTTTGCAGACTGCTGAATCCTCACACGGGTTTAACTCTGGAAGTTGAGTGCACACATTGACAACCGTTCTGTTAGATAGCTGCGTTTTGGATTTAGAAGCAGATATTTCCCTGTGCTTACTGCTGTTTCTTCCATATGGCGGTAATGGGCTGAAAACGCCTGTTTTGGGACTCTGCAGAGAAAGTGTTTGCAGACTGCTGAATCCACACACGGGTTTAACTCTGGAAGTTGAGTGCACACATTGACAACCATTCTGTTAGATAGCTGCGTTTTGGATTTAGAAGCAGATATTTCCCTGTGCTTACTGCTGTTTCTTCCATATGCCAGTAACGGGCTGAAACGCCTGTTTTGGGACTCTGCAGAGAAAGTGTTTGCAGACTGCTGAATCCACACACGGGTTTAACTCTGGAAGCTGAGTGCACACATTGACAACCGTTCTGTTAGATAGCTGCGTTTTGGATTTAGAAGCAGATATTTCCCTGTGCTTACTGCTGTTTCTTCCATATGGCGGTAATGGGCTGAAAACGCCTGTTTTGGGACTCTGCAGAGAAAGTGTTTGCAGACTGCTGAATCCACACACGGGTTTAACTCTGGAAGTTGAGTGCACACATTGACAACCATTCTGTTAGATAGCTGCGTTTTGGATTTAGAAGCAGATATTTCCCTGTGCTTACTGCTGTTTCTTCCGTATGCCGGTAATGGGCTGAAAACGCCTGTTTTGGGACTCTGCAGAGAAAGTGTTTGCAGACTGCTGAATCCACACACGGGTTTAACTCTGGAAGCTGAGTGCACACATTGACAACCGTTCTGTTAGATAGCTGCGTTTTGGATTTAGAAGCAGATATTTCCCTGTGCTTACTGCTGTTTCTTCCATCTGACGGTAATGGGCTGAAAACGCCTGTTTTGGGACTCTGCAGAGAAAGTGTTTGCAGACTGCTGAATCCACACACGGGTTTAACTCTGGAAGTTGAGTGCACACATTGACAACCGTTCTGTTAGATAGCTGCGTTTTGGATTTAGAAGCAGATATTTCCCTGTGCTTACTGCTGTTTCTTCCATATGCCGGTAATGGGCTGAAAACGACTGTTTTGGGACTCTGCAGAGAAAGAGTTTGCAGACTGCTGAATCCACACACGGGTTTAACTCTGGAAGTTGAGTGCACACATTGACAACCGTTCTGTTAGATAGCTTCGTTTTGGATTTAGAAGCAGATATTTCCCTGTGCTTAGTGCTGTTTCTTCCATATGCCGGTAATGGGCTGAAAACGCCTGTTTTGGGACTCTGCAGAGAAAGAGTTCGCAGACTGCTGAATCCACACACGGGTTTAACTC
The DNA here is from genome assembly GCF_030222135.1 of Aotus nancymaae. Lineage (NCBI taxonomy): Eukaryota > Metazoa > Chordata > Mammalia > Primates > Aotidae > Aotus > Aotus nancymaae. Next base: position 92,117 of record NW_026989367.1, read on the forward strand.
TGGAAGTTGAGTGCACACATTGACAACCGTTCTGTTAGATATCTTCGTTTTGGATTTAGAAGCAGATATTTCCCTGTGCTTACTGCTGTTTCTTCCATATGCCGGTAATGGGCTGAAAACGCCTGTTTTGGGACTCTGCAGAGAAAGTGTTTGCAGACTGCTGAATCCACACACGGGTTTAACTCTGGAAGTTGAGTGCACACATTGACAACCGTTCTGTTAGATAGCTGCGTTTTGGATTTAGAAGCAGATATTTCCCTGTGCTTACTGCTGTTTCTTCCATATGCCGGTAATGGGCTGAAAATGCCTGTTTTGGGACTCTGCAGAGAAAGTGTTTGCAGACTCCTGAATCCACACACGGGTTTAACTCTGGAAGTTGAGTGCACACATTGACAACCGTTCTGTTAGATAGCTGCGTTTTGGATTTAGAAGCAGATATTTCCCTGTGCTTACTGCTGTTTCTTCCATATGCCGGTAATGGGCTGAAAACGACTGTTTTGGGACTCTGCAGAGAAAGTGTTTACAGACTGCTGAATCCACACACGGGTTTAACTCTGGAAGTTGAGTGCACACATTGACAACCGTTCTGTTAGATAGCTGCGTTTTGGATTTAGAAGCAGATATTTCCCTGTGCTTACTGCTGTTTCTTCCATATGCCGGTAATGGGCTGAAAACGACTGTTTTGGGACTCTGCAGAGAAAGAGTTTGCAGACTGCTGAATCCACACACGGGTTTAACTCTGGAAGTTGAGTGCACACATTGACAACCGTTCTGTTAGATAGCTTCGTTTTGGATTTAGAAGCAGATATTTCCCTGTGCTTACTGCTGTTTCTTCCATATGCCGGTAATGGGCTGAAAACGCCTGTTTTGGGACTCTGCAGAGAAAGAGTTCGCAGACTGCTGAATCCACACACGGGTTTAACTCTGGAAGTTGAGTGCACACATTGACAACCGTTCTGTTAGATATCTTCGTTTTGGATTTAGAAGCAGATATTTCCCTGTGCTTACTGCTGTTTCTTCCATATGCCGGTAATGGGCTGAAAACGCCTGTTTTGGGACTCTGCAGAGAAAGTGTTTGCAGACTGCTGAATCCACACACGGGTTTAACTCTGGAAGTTGAGTGCACACATTGACAACCGTTCTGTTAGATAGCTGCGTTTTGGATTTAGAAGCAGATATTTCCCTGTGCTTACTGCTGTTTCTTCCATATGCCGGTAATGGGCTGAAAACGCCTGTTTTGGGACTCTGCAGAGAAAGTGTTTGCAGACTGCTGAATCCACACACGGGTTTAACTCTGGAAGTTGAGTGCACACATTGACAACCGTTCTGTTAGATAGCTGCGTTTTGGATTTAGAAGCAGATATTTCCCTATGCTTACTGCTGTTTCTTCCACATGCCGGTAATGGGCTGAAAACGCCTGTTTTGGGACTCTGCAGAGAAAGTGTTTGCAGACTGCTGAATCCACACACGGGTTTAACTCTGGAAGTTGAGTGCACACATTGACAACCGTTCTGTTAGATAGCTGTGTTTTGGATTTAGAAGCAGATATTTCCCTGTGCTTACTGCTGTTTCTTCCATATGCCGGTAATGGGCTGAAAACGCCTGTTTTGGGACTCTGCAGAGAAAGTGTTTGCAGACTGCTGAATCCACAAATGGGTTTAACTCTGGAAGTTGAGTGCACACATTGACAACCGTTCTGTTAGATAGCTGCGTTTTGGATTTAGAAGCAGATATTTCCCTATGCTTACTGCTGTTTCTTCGACATGCCGGTAATGGGCTGAAAACGCCTGTTTTGGGACTCTGCAGAGAAAGTGTTTGCAGACTGCTGAATCCACACACGGGTTTAACTCTGGAAGTTGAGTGCACTCATTGACAACCGTTCTGTTAGATAGCTGCGTTTTGGATTTAGAAGCAGATATTTCCCTGTGCTTACTGCTGTTTCTTCCATATGCCAGTAATGGGATGAAAACGCCTGTTTTGGGACTCTGCAGAGAAAGTGTTTGCAGACTGCTGAATCCAAACACGGGTTTAACTCTGGAAGTTGAGTGCACACATTGACAACCGTTCTGTTAGATAGCTTCGTTTTGGATTTAGAAGCAGATATTTCCCTGTGCTTACTGCTGTTTCTTCCATATGCCGGTAACGGGCTGAAAACGCCTGTTTTGGGACTCTGCAGAGAAAGAGTTTGCAGACTGCTGAATCCACACACGGGTTTAACTCTGGAAGTGGAGTGCACACATTGACAACCGCTCTTTTAGATAGCTGCGTTTTGGATTTAGAAGCAGATATTTCCCTGTGCTTACTGCTGTTTCTTCCATATGGCGGTAATGGGCTGAAAACGCCTGTTTTGGGACTCTGCAGAGAAAGTGTTTGCAGACTGCTGAATCCACACAAGGGTTTAACTCTGGAAGTTGAGTGCACACATTGACAACCATTCTGTTAGATAGCTGCGTTTTGGATTTAGAAGCAGATATTTCACTGTGCTTACTGCTGTTTCTTCCATATGCCGGTAATGGGCTGAAAACGACTGTTTTGGGACTCTGCAGAGAAAGTGTTTGCAGACTGCTGAATCCAAACACGGGTTTAACTCTGGAAGTTGAGTGCACACATTGACAACCGTTCTGTTAGATAGCTTCGTTTTGGATTTAGAAGCAGATATTTCCCTGTGCTTACTGCTGTTTCTTCCATATGCCGGTAACGGGCTGAAAACGCCTGTTTTGGGACTCTGCAGAGAAAGAGTTTGCAGACTGCTGAATCCACACACCGGTTTAACTCTGGAAGTGGAGTGCACACATTGACAACCCCTCTTTTAGATAGCTGCGTTTTGGATTTAGAAGCAGATATTTCCCTGTGCTTACTGCTGTTTCTTCCATATGGCGGTAATGGGCTGAAAACGCCTGTTTTGGGACTCTGCAGAGAAAGTGTTTGCAGACTGCTGAATCCACACACGGGTTTAACTCTGGAAGTTGAGTGCACACATTGACAACCATTCTGTTAGATAGCTGCGTTTTGGATTTAGAAGCAGATATTTCCCTGTGCTTACTGCTGTTTCTTCCGTATGCCGGTAATGGGCTGAAAACGCCTGTTTTGGGACTCTGCAGAGAAAGTGTTTGCAGACTGCTGAATCCACACACGGGTTTAACTCTGGAAGCTGAGTGCACACATTGACAACCGTTCTGTTAGATAGCTGCGTTTTGGATTTAGAAGCAGATATTTCCCTGTGCTTACTGCTGTTTCTTCCATATGCCGGTAATGGGCTGAAAACGACTGTTTTGGGACTCTGCAGAGAAAGAGTTTGCAGACTGCTGAATCCACACACGGGTATAACTCTGGAAGTTGAGTGCACACATTGACAACCGTTCTGTTAGATAGCTTCGTTTTGGATTTAGAAGCAGATATTTCCCTGTGCTTACTGCTGTTTCTTCCATATGCCGGTAATGGGCTGAAAACGCCTGTTTTGGGACTCTGCAGAGAAAGAGTTCGCAGACTGCTGAATCCACACACGGGTTTAACTCTGGAAGTTGAGTGCACACATTGACAACCGTTCTGTTAGATATCTTCGTTTTGGATTTAGAAGCAGATATTTCCCTGTGCTTACTGCTGTTTCTTCCATATGCCGGTAATGGGCTGAAAACGCCTGTTTTGGGACTCTGCAGAGAAAGTGTTTGCAGACTGCTGAATCCACACACGGGTTTAACTCTGGAAGTTGAGTGCACACATTGACAACCGTTCTGTTAGATAGCTGCGTTTTGGATTTAGAAGCAGATATTTCCCTGTGCTTACTGCTGTTTCTTCCATATGCCGGTAATGGGCTGAAAACGCCTGTTTTGGGACTCTGCAGAGAAAGTGTTTGCAGACTGCTGAATCCACACACGGGTTTAACTCTGGAAGTTGAGTGCACACATTGACAACCGTTCTGTTAGATAGCTGCGTTTTGGATTTAGAAGCAGATATTTCCCTATGCTTACTGCTGTTTCTTCCACATGCCGGTAATGGGCTGAAAACGCCTGTTTTGGGACTCTGCAGAGAAAGTGTTTGCAGACTGCTGAATCCACACACGGGTTTAACTCTGGAAGTTGAGTGCACACATTGACAACCGTTCTGTTAGATAGCTGTGTTTTGGATTTAGAAGCAGATATTTCCCTGTGCTTACTGCTGTTTCTTCCATATGCCGGTACTGGGCTGAAAACGCCTGTTTTGGGACTCTGCAGAGAAAGTGTTTGCAGACTGCTGAATCCACAAATGGGTTTAACTCTGGAAGTTGAGTGCACACATTGACAACCGTTCTGTTAGATAGCTGCGTTTTGGATTTAGAAGCAGATATTTCCCTATGCTTACTGCTGTTTCTTCGACATGCCGGTAATGGGCTGAAAACGCCTGTTTTGGGACTCTGCAGAGAAAGTGTTTGCAGACTGCTGAATCCACACACGGGTTTAACTCTGGAAGTTGAGTGCACTCATTGACAACCGTTCTGTTAGATAGCTGCGTTTTGGATTTAGAAGCAGATATTTCCCTGTGCTTACTGCTGTTTCTTCCATATGCCAGTAATGGGATGAAAACGCCTGTTTTGGGACTCTGCAGAGAAAGTGTTTGCAGACTGCTGAATCCAAACACGGGTTTAACTCTGGAAGTTGAGTGCACACATTGACAACCGTTCTGTTAGATAGCTTCGTTTTGGATTTAGAAGCAGATATTTCCCTGTGCTTACTGCTGTTTCTTCCATATGCCGGTAACGGGCTGAAAACGCCTGTTTTGGGACTCTGCAGAGAAAGAGTTTGCAGACTGCTGAATCCACACACGGGTTTAACTCTGGAAGTGGAGTGCACACATTGACAACCGCTCTTTTAGATAGCTGCGTTTTGGATTTAGAAGCAGATATTTCCCTGTGCTTACTGCTGTTTCTTCCATATGGCGGTAATGGGCTGAAAACGCCTGTTTTGGGACTCTGCAGAGAAAGTGTTTGCAGACTGCTGAATCCACACAAGGGTTTAACTCTGGAAGTTGAGTGCACACATTGACAACCATTCTGTTAGATAGCTGCGTTTTGGATTTAGAAGCAGATATTTCACTGTGCTTACTGCTGTTTCTTCCATATGCCGGTAATGGGCTGAAAACGACTGTTTTGGGACTCTGCAGAGAAAGTGTTTGCAGACTGCTGAATCCAAACACGGGTTTAACTCTGGAAGTTGAGTGCACACATTGACAACCGTTCTGTTAGATAGCTTCGTTTTGGATTTAGAAGCAGATATTTCCCTGTGCTTACTGCTGTTTCTTCCATATGCCGGTAACGGGCTGAAAACGCCTGTTTTGGGACTCTGCAGAGAAAGAGTTTGCAGACTGCTGAATCCACACACCGGTTTAACTCTGGAAGTGGAGTGCACACATTGACAACCCCTCTTTTAGATAGCTGCGTTTTGGATTTAGAAGCAGATATTTCCCTGTGCTTACTGCTGTTTCTTCCATATGGCGGTAATGGGCTGAAAACGCCTGTTTTGGGACTCTGCAGAGAAAGTGTTTGCAGACTGCTGAATCCACACACGGGTTTAACTCTGGAAGTTGAGTGCACACATTGACAACCATTCTGTTAGATAGCTGCGTTTTGGATTTAGAAGCAGATATTTCCCTGTGCTTACTGCTGTTTCTTCCGTATGCCGGTAATGGGCTGAAAACGCCTGTTTTGGGACTCTGCAGAGAAAGTGTTTGCAGACTGCTGAATCCACACACGGGTTTTAACTCTGGAAGCTGAGTGCACACATTGACAACCGTTCTGTTAGATAGCTGCGTTTTGGATTTAGAAGCAGATATTTCCCTGTGCTTACTGCTGTTTCTTCCATATGCCGGTAATGGGCTGAAAACGACTGTTTTGGGACTCTGCAGAGAAAGAGTTTGCAGACTGCTGAATCCACACACGGGTATAACTCTGGAAGTTGAGTGCACACATTGACAACCGTTCTGTTAGATAGCTTCGTTTTCATTTAGAAGCAGATATTTCCCTGTGCTTACTGCTGTTTCTTCCATATGCCGGTAATGGGCCTGAAAACGCCTGTTTTGGGGACTCTGCAGAGAAAGAGTTCGCAGACTGCTGAATCCACACACGGGTTTAACTCTGGAAGTTGAGTGCACACATTGACAACCGTTCTGTTAGATATCTTCGTTTTGGATTTAGAAGCAGATATTTCCCTGTGCTTACTGCTGTTTCTTCCATATGCCGGTAATGGGCTGAAAACGCCTGTTTTGGGACTCTGCAGAGAAAGTGTTTGCAGACTGCTGAATCCACACACGGGTTTAACTCTGGAAGTTGAGTGCACACATTGACAACCGTTCTGTTAGATAGCTGCGTTTTGGATTTAGAAGCAGATATTTCCCTGTGCTTACTGCTGTTTCTTCCATATGCCGGGTAATGGGCTGAAAACGCCTATTTTGGGACTCTGCAGAGAAAGTGTTTGCAGACTGCTGAATCCACACACGGGTTTAACTCTGGAAGTTGAGTGCACACATTGACAACCGTTCTGTTAGATAGCTGCGTTTTGGATTTAGAAGCAGATATTTCCCTATGCTTACTGCTGTTTCTTCCACATGCCGGTAATGGGCTGAAAACGCCTGTTTTGGGACTCTGCAGAGAAAGTGTTTGCAGACTGCTGAATCCACACACGGGTTTAACTCTGGAAGTTGAGTGCACACATTGACAACCGTTCTGTTAGATAGCTGTGTTTTGGATTTAGAAGCAGATATTTCCCTGTGCTTACTGCTGTTTCTTCCATATGCCGGTAATGGGCTGAAAACGCCTGTTTTGGGACTCTGCAGAGAAAGTGTTTGCAGACTGCTGAATCCACAAATGGGTTTAACTCTGGAAGTTGAGTGCACACATTGACAACCGTTCTGTTAGATAGCTGCGTTTTGGATTTAGAAGCAGATATTTCCCTATGCTTACTGCTGTTTCTTCGACATGCCGGTAATGGGCTGAAAACGCCTGTTTTGGGACTCTGCAGAGAAAGTGTTTGCAGACTGCTGAATCCACACACGGGTTTAACTCTGGAAGTTGAGTGCACTCATTGACAACCGTTCTGTTAGATAGCTGCGTTTTGGATTTAGAAGCAGATATTTCCCTGTGCTTACTGCTGTTTCTTCCATATGCCAGTAATGGGATGAAAACGCCTGTTTTGGGACTCTGCAGAGAAAGTGTTTGCAGACTGCTGAATCCAAACACGGGTTTAACTCTGGAAGTTGAGTGCACACATTGACAACCGTTCTGTTAGATAGCTTCGTTTTGGATTTAGAAGCAGATATTTCCCTGTGCTTACTGCTGTTTCTTCCATATGCCGGTAACGGGCAGAAAACGCCTGTTTTGGGAGTCTGCAGAGAAAGAGTTTGCAGACTGCTGAATCCACACACCGGTTTAACTCTGGAAGTGGAGTGCACACATTGACAACCGCTCTTTTAGATAGCTGCGTTTTGGATTTAGAAGCAGATATTTCCCTGTGCTTACTGCTGTTTCTTCCATATGGCGGTAATGGGCTGAAAACGCCTGTTTTGGGACTCTGCAGAGAAAGTGTTTGCAGACTGCTGAATCCACACAAGGGTTTAACTCTGGAAGTTGAGTGCACACATTGACAACCATTCTGTTAGATAGCTGCGTTTTGTATTTAGAAGCAGATATTTCACTGTGCTTACTGCTGTTTCTTCCATATGCCGGTAATGGGCTGAAAACGCCTGTTTTGGGACTCTGCAGAGAAAGTGTTTGCAGACTGCTGAATCCAAACACGGGTTTAACTCTGGAAGTTGAGTGCACACATTGACAACCGTTCTGTTAGATAGCTTCGTTTTGGATTTAGAAGCAGATATTTCCCTGTGCTTACTGCTGTTTCTTCCATATGCCGGTAACGGGCTGAAAACGCCTGTTTTGGGACTCTGCAGAGAAAGAGTTTGCAGACTGCTGAATCCACACACCGGTTTAACTCTGGAAGTGGAGTGCACACATTGACAACCCCTCTTTTAGATAGCTGCGTTTTGGATTTAGAAGCAGATATTTCCCTGTGCTTACTGCTGTTTCTTCCATATGGCGGTAATGGGCTTAAAACGCCTGTTTTGGGACTCTGCAGAGAAAGTGTTTGCAGACTGCTGAATCCACACAAGGGTTTAACTCTGGAAGTTGAGTGCACACATTGACAACCATTCTGTTAGATAGCTGCGTTTTGGATTTAGAAGCAGATATTTCCCTGTGCTTACTGCTGTTTCTTCCATATGCCGGTAATGGGCTGAAAACGCCTGTTTTGGGACTCTGCAGAGAAAGTGTTTGCAGACTGCTGAATCCACACACGGCTTTAACTCTGGAAGTTGAGTGCACACTTTGACAACTGTTCTGTTAGATAGCTGCGTTTTGGATTTAGGAGCAGCTGTTTCCCTGTGCTTACTGCTGTTTCTTCCATATGCCGGTAAATGGCTGAAAACGCCTGTTTTGGGACTCTGCAGAGAAAGAGTTTGCAGACTGCTGAATCCACACACGGGTTTAACTCTGGAAGTTGAATGCACACATTGACAACCGTTCTGTTAGGTAGCTGCGTTTTGGATTTAGAAGCAGATATTTCCCTGTGCTTACTGCTGTTTCTTCCATATGCCCGTAATGGGTTGAAAACGCCTGTTTTGGGACTCTGCAGAGAAAGTGTTTGCAGACTGCTGAATCCACACACGGCTTTAACTCTGGAAGTTGAGTGCACACATTGACAACTGTTCTGTTAGATAGCTGCGTTTTGGATTTAGGAGCAGCTGTTTCCCTGTGCTTACTGCTGTTTCTTCCATATGCCGGTAAATGGCTGAAAACGCCTGTTTTGGGACTCTGCAGAGAAAGAGTTCGCAGACTGCTGAATCCACACACGGGTTTAACTCTGGAAGTTGAGTGCACACATTGACAACCGTTCTGTTAGATAGCTTCGTTTTGGATTTAGAAGCAGATATTTCCCTGTGCTTACTGCTGTTTCTTCCATAGGCCGGTAATGGGTTGAAAACGCCTGTTTTGGGACTCTGCAGAGAAAGTGTTTGCAGACTGCTGAATCCTCACACGGGTTTAACTCTGGAAGTTGAGTGCACACATTGACAACCGTTCTGTTAGATAGCTGCGTTTTGGATTTAGAAGCAGATATTTCCCTGTGCTTACTGCTGTTTCTTCCACATGGCGGTAATGGGCTGAAAACGCCTGTTTTGGGACTCTGCAGAGAAAGTGTTTGCAGACTGCTGAATCCACACACGGGTTTAACTCTGGAAGTTGAGTGCACACATTGACAACCGTTCTGTTAGATAGCTGTGTTTTGGATTTAGAAGCAGATATTTCCCTGTGCTTACTGCTGTTTCTTCCATATGCCGGTAATGGGCTGAAAACGCCTGTTTTGGGACTCTGCAGAGAAAGTGTTTGCAGACTGCTGAATCCACAAATGGGTTTAACTCTGGAAGTTGAGTGCACACATTGACAACCGTTCTGTTAGATAGCTGCGTTTTGGATTTAGAAGCAGATATTTCCCTATGCTTACTGCTGTTTCTTCGACATGCCGGTAATGGGCTGAAAACGCCTGTTTTGGGACTCTGCAGAGAAAGTGTTTGCAGACTGCTGAATCCACACACGGGTTTAACTCTGGAAGTTGAGTGCACTCATTGACAACCGTTCTGTTAGATAGCTGCGTTTTGGATTTAGAAGCAGATATTTCCCTGTGCTTACTGCTGTTTCTTCCATATGCCAGTAATGGGATGAAAACGCCTGTTTTGGGACTCTGCAGAGAAAGTGTTTGCAGACTGCTGAATCCAAACACGGGTTTAACTCTGGAAGTTGAGTGCACACATTGACAACCGTTCTGTTAGATAGCTTCGTTTTGGATTTAGAAGCAGATATTTCCCTGTGCTTACTGCTGTTTCTTCCATATGCCGGTAACGGGCTGAAAACGCCTGTTTTGGGACTCTGCAGAGAAAGAGTTTGCAGACTGCTGAATCCACACACCGGTTTTAACTCTGGAAGTGGAGTGCACACATTGACAACCGCTCTTTTAGATAGCTGCGTTTTGGATTTAGAAGCAGATATTTCCCTGTGCTTACTGCTGTTTCTTCCATATGGCGGTAATGGGCTGAAAACGCCTGTTTTGGGACTCTGCAGAGAAAGTGTTTGCAGACTGCTGAATCCACACAAGGGTTTAACTCTGGAAGTTGAGTGCACACATTGACAACCATTCTGTTAGATAGCTGCGTTTTGTATTTAGAAGCAGATATTTCACTGTGCTTACTGCTGTTTCTTCCATATGCCGGTAATGGGCTGAAAACGCCTGTTTTGGGACTCTGCAGAGAAAGTGTTTGCAGACTGCTGAATCCAAACACGGGTTTAACTCTGGAAGTTGAGTGCACACATTGACAACCGTTCTGTTAGATAGCTTCGTTTTGGATTTAGAAGCAGATATTTCCCTGTGCTTACTGCTGTTTCTTCCATATGCCGGGTAACGGGCTGAAAACGCCTGTTTTGGGACTCTGCAGAGAAAGAGTTTGCAGACTGCTGAATCCACACACCGGTTTTAACTCTGGAAGTGGAGTGCACACATTGACAACCCCTCTTTTAGATAGCTGCGTTTTGGATTTAGAAGCAGATATTTCCCTGTGCTTACTGCTGTTTCTTCCATATGGCGGTAATGGGCTTAAAACGCCTGTTTTGGGACTCTGCAGAGAAAGTGTTTGCAGACTGCTGAATCCACACAAGGGTTTAACTCTGGAAGTTGAGTGCACACATTGACAACCATTCTGTTAGATAGCTGCGTTTTGGGATTTAGAAGCAGATATTTCCCTGTGCTTACTGCTGTTTCTTCCATATGCCGGTAATGGGCTGAAAACGCCTGTTTTGGGACTCTGCAGAGAAAGTGTTTGCAGACTGCTGAATCCACACACGGCTTTAACTCTGGAAGTTGAGTGCACACATTGACAACTGTTCTGTTAGATAGCTGCGTTTTGGATTTAGGAGCAGCTGTTTCCCTGTGCTTACTGCTGTTTCTTCCATATGCCGGTAAATGGCTGAAAACGCCTGTTTTGGGACTCTGCAGAGAAGAGTTTGCAGACTGCTGAATCCACACACGGGTTTAACTCTGGAAGTTGAATGCACACATTGACAACCGTTCTGTTAGGTAGCTGCGTTTTGGATTTAGAAGCAGATATTTCCCTGTGCTTACTGCTGTTTCTTCCATATGCCCGTAATGGGTTGAAAACGCCTGTTTTGGGACTCTGCAGAGAAAGTGTTTGCAGACTGCTGAATCCACACACGGCTTTAACTCTGGAAGTTGAGTGCACACATTGACAACTGTTCTGTTAGATAGCTGCGTTTTGGATTTAGGAGCAGCTGTTTCCCTGTGCTTACTGCTGTTTCTTCCATATGCCGGTAAATGGCTGAAAACGCCTGTTTTGGGACTCTGCAGAGAAAGAGTTCGCAGACTGCTGAATCCACACACGGGTTTAACTCTGGAAGTTGAGTGCACACATTGACAACCGTTCTGTTAGATAGCTTCGTTTTGGATTTAGAAGCAGATATTTCCCTGTGCTTACTGCTGTTTCTTCCATAGGCCGGTAATGGGTTGAAAACGCCTGTTTTGGGACTCTGCAGAGAAAGTGTTTGCAGACTGCTGAATCCTCACACGGGTTTAACTCTGGAAGTTGAGTGCACACATTGACAACCGTTCTGTTAGATAGCTGCGTTTTGGATTTAGAAGCAGATATTTCCCTGTGCTTACTGCTGTTTCTTCCATATGGCGGTAATGGGCTGAAAACGCCTGTTTTGGGACTCTGCAGAGAAAGTGTTTGCAGACTGCTGAATCCACACACGGGTTTAACTCTGGAAGTTGAGTGCACACATTGACAACCATTCTGTTAGATAGCTGCGTTTTGGATTTAGAAGCAGATATTTCCCTGTGCTTACTGCTGTTTCTTCCATATGCCAGTAACGGGCTGAAACGCCTGTTTTGGGACTCTGCAGAGAAAGTGTTTGCAGACTGCTGAATCCACACACGGGTTTAACTCTGGAAGCTGAGTGCACACATTGACAACCGTTCTGTTAGATAGCTGCGTTTTGGATTTAGAAGCAGATATTTCCCTGTGCTTACTGCTGTTTCTTCCATATGCCGGTAATGGGCTGAAAACGCCTGTTTTGGGACTCTGCAGAGAAAGTGTTTGCAGACTGCTGAATCCACACACGGGTTTAACTCTGGAAGTTGAGTGCACACATTGACAACCATTCTGTTAGATAGCTGCGTTTTGGATTTAGAAGCAGATATTTCCCTGTGCTTACTGCTGTTTCTTCCGTATGCCGGTAATGGGCTGAAAACGCCTGTTTTGGGACTCTGCAGAGAAAGTGTTTGCAGACTGCTGAATCCACACACGGGTTTAACTCTGGAAGCTGAGTGCACACATTGACAACCGTTCTGTTAGATAGCTGCGTTTTGGATTTAGAAGCAGATATTTCCCTGTGCTTACTGCTGTTTCTTCCATATGCCGGTAAAGGGCTGAAAACGCCTGTTTTGGGACTCTGCAGAGAAAGAGTTTGCAGACTGCTGAATCCACACACGGGTTTAACTCTGGAAGTTGAGTGCACACATTGACAACCGTTCTGTTAGATAGCTGCGTTTTGGATTTAGAAGCAGATATTTCCCTGTGCGTACTGCTGTTTCTTCCATATGCCGGTAATGGGCTGAAAACGACTGTTTTGGGACTCTGCAGAGAAAGAGTTTGCAGACTGCTGAATCCACACACGGGTTTAACTCTGGAAGTTGAGTGCACACATTGACAACCGTTCTGTTAGATATCTTCGTTTTGGATTTAGAAGCAGATATTTCCCTGTGCTTACTGCTGTTTCTTCCATATGCCGGTAATGGGCTGAAAACGCCTGTTTTGGGACTCTGCAGAGAAAGTGTTTGCAGACTGCTGAATCCACACACGGGGTTTAACTCTGGAAGTTGAGTGCACACATTGACAACCGTTCTGTTAGATAGCTGCGTTTTGGATTTAGAAGCAGATATTTCCCTGTGCTTACTGCTGTTTCTTCCATATTCCGGTAATGGGCTGAAAACGCCTGTTTTGGGACTCTGCAGAGAAAGTGTTTGCAGACTGCTGAATCCACACACGGGTTTAACTCTGGAAGTTGAGTGCACACATTGACAACCGTTCTGTTAGATAGCTGCGTTTTGGATTTAGAAGCAGATATTTCCCTATGCTTACTGCTGTTTCTTCCACATGCCGGTAATGGGCTGAAAACGCCTGTTTTGGGACTCTGCAGAGAAAGAGTTTGCAGACTGCTGAATCCACACACGGGTTTAACTCTGGAAATTGAGTGCACACATTGACAACTGTTCTGTTAGATAGCTGCGTTTTGGATTTAGAAGCAGATATTTCCCTGTGCTTACTGCTGTTTCTTCCATATGCCGGTAATGGGCTGAAAACGCCTGTTTTGGGACTCTGCAGAGAAAGTGTTTGCAGACTGCTGAATCCAAACACGGGTTTAACTCTGGAAGTTGAGTGCACACATTGACAACCGTTCTGTTAGATAGCTTCGTTTGGATTTAGAAGCAGATATTTCCCTGTGCTTACTGCTGTTTCTTCATATGCCGGTAACGGGCTGAAAACGCCTGTTTTGGGACTCTGCAGAGAAAGAGTTTGCAGACTGCTGAATCCACACACCGGTTTAACTCTGGAAGTTGAGTGCACACATTGACAACCCCTCTTTTAGATAGCTGCGTTTTGGATTTAGAAGCAGATATTTCCCTGTGCTTACTGCTGTTTCTTCCATAGGCCGGTAATGGGTTGAAAACGCCTGTTTTGGGACTCTGCAGAGAAAGTGTTTGCAGACTGCTGAATCCTCACACGGGTTTAACTCTGGAAGTTGAGTGCACACATTGACAACCGTTCTGTTAAATAGCTGCGTTTGGATTTAGAAGCAGATATTTCCCTGTGCTTACTGCTGTTTCTTCCATATGGCGGTAATGGGCTGAAAACGCCTGTTTTGGGACTCTGCAGAGAAAGTGTTTGCAGACTGCTGAATCCACACACGGGTTTAACTCTGGAAGTTGAGTGCACACATTGACAAACATTCTGTTAGATAGCTGCGTTTTGGATTTAGAAGCAGATATTTCCCTGTGCTTACTGCTGTTTCTTCCATATGCCAGTAACGGGCTGAAACGCCTGTTTTGGGACTCTGCAGAGAAAGTGTTTGCAGACTGCTGAATCCACACACGGGTTTAACTCTGGAAGCTGAGTGCACACATTGACAACCGTTCTGTTAGATAGCTGCGTTTTGGATTTAGAAGCAGATATTTCCCTGTGCTTACTGCTGTTTCTTCCATATGGCGGTAATGGGCTGAAAACGCCTGTTTTGGGACTCTGCAGAGAAAGTGTTTGCAGACTGCTGAATCCACACACGGGTTTAACTCTGGAAGTTGAGTGCACACATTGACAACCATTCTGTTAGATAGCTGCGTTTTGGATTTAGAAGCAGATATTTCCCTGTGCTTACTGCTGTTTCTTCCGTATGCCGGTAATGGGCTGAAAACGCCTGTTTTGGGACTCTGCAGAGAAAGTGTTTGCAGACTGCTGAATCCACACACGGGTTTAACTCTGGAAGCTGAGTGGACACATTGACAACCGTTCTGTTAGATAGCTGCGTTTTGGATTTAGAAGCAGATATTTCCCTGTGCTTACTGCTGTTTCTTCCATCTGACGGTAATGGGCTGAAAACGCCTGTTTTGGGACTCTGCAGAGAAAGTGTTTGCAGACTGCTGAATCCACACACGGGGTTTAACTCTGGAAGTTGAGTGCACACATTGACAACCGTTCTGTTAGATAGCTGCGTTTTGGATTTAGAAGCAGATATTTCCCTGTGCTTACTGCTGTTTCTTCCATATGCCGGTAATGGGCGGAAAACGACTGTTTTGGGACTCTGCAGAGAAAGAGTTTGCAGACTGCTGAATCCACACACGGGTTTAACTCTGGAAGTTGAGTGCACACATTGACAACCGTTCTGTTAGATAGCTTCGTTTT
>NW_026989368.1:0-35460 GCF_030222135.1 Aotus nancymaae
AGGTGGGTATATGTGTGTGGTGTTTGTCGTGTATATGGGTATGTGTGGTGTGTGTGAGGTGGCTATGATATGTGTGGTGTATATGGGTATGTGTGGTGCGTGTGAGGTGGGTACGATATGTGTGTGGTGTGTGTGTAGTGTATATGGGTGTGTGTGAGGGGGGTGTGTATAATGTATATAGGTTAAGTGTGTGGTGTGTGTGAGGTGGGCATGGTATATATGTGGTGTGTGAGAGGTGGGTATATTATGTGTGTGGTGTGTGTGAGGGGGGTATGATAGGTGGGAGTGCATGTGGTGTATATGGGTTAAATGCGTGAGATGTGTGAGGTGGGCATGGTGTATACGTGGTGTGTAGTGTGTGAGGTGGGTATGTCTGTTGTGTGTGGTGTGTATGGGGTAGGTGCGTGGTGTGTGTAAGTTGGGTATGATACGTGCCTGGGGTGTGAGATGGGTATGATATGTGTATATTGTGTGTGAGATGGGTATGGTATGTCTGTGGTGTATGTGTGGTGTATATGGGTTAAATATGTGGGGTGTGTGAGGTGGGCATGGTGTATATGTAGTGTGTGGTGTGTGAGGTGGGTGTGATATGTGTGTGCTGTATATGGGTTGTGTGTGTGGGATATGTGAGGTGGGTGTGGTGTATATGTGGTGTTTAGTGTGTGAGGTGTTTATGATATCTGTGTTCTGTGAGTGAGGTGGGCATGGCATGTGTGTGGTGTGTGTGAGGTGGGTATGACATGTGCATGGTGTGTGGTGTGTAGAGGATATGTGTGCGGGGTGTGTGAAGCGGGCATGGTATATATGTAGCAGTATGTGGTATGTGAGGTGGGTATGATATGCGTGTTGTGTGTGGTGTGTACGGGGTGTGAGGTGGGCATGGTATGTGTGTGGTGCATGCACATATGCACACACATGCATACCTGTGCACTGCAGATGATAGGCGGGCTGGCAGCCTGAGACACCCAGCGGTGACCAGCTCAGCCAAGGCAGGGCTCCGGGCAGGAGTCACCAGGCCCCTGGCAGCTCAGGATCCTGGATGCACTGAGTCCAAGAGGAGAGAACAAAGTGTGTCCCCATCTCTACCCAAGTTCATCCCTAACATGAACCTATAATCCACACTGAAACTGTTCCATTTCTAATAACAAGAAACACTCCAGATGTGCTCAGCATGGCCAAGGGAGACTGTCCCACAAGGCCACAGTGTAGGCAGGCACAAAGAAATCATGGAGGCAGCTACCTTTTGTTTTTTCAAATGTGAAACATTTCTGAATGGCTTAAGCAACACGTATGTATTTTAAAAGCTCACTTGAAGTGAAAAAACAAAAATAATACATGCTCAGCTCCACAGACATGCAAACGAGACTGGGGGACAGAGGGAAGTGCACTGATTCCTTCCATGATCCCTGAATAGCAGCAGTGGGTCTCAGCATCTTATTACCACCAAGCAGGTCAGCAGGCAAGCTAGCTGCCACCTTGTCCTGTGCAAACCACAGACACCATCCCCCAAAGCAGGCAAATGACTATCTTATTTGTTCAGGGATAGCAAAATGGTCCAGGGTTGGGAGCCACGTTTTCTTCCCAACAAGACCTAACTGCTGTGTCTACACCACACACAACAAACATATCAAGACCAACTGATGAAACTCCTTCATCTACCCCCTCCATGGGTGGGAAATGCGGATCTTCATTCCTGTGACACAAGACCCTGAAGGTTGCTGAAAAACACTAGTTCCATCTGACTGGGGCAGCATTTTCATTTATTGCACACCATTAAGGTTTTTGTTGTTGTTGTTGTTGTTGTTGTTTTGTTTCGTTTTTTGAGACAGAGTCTTGCTCTGTCTCCCAGGCTGGAGAGCAGTGGCACCATCTCGGCTCACTGCAACCTCTGCCTCCTAGGTTCAATCTTTCTCTGGGACCCAGCCTCCCTGAATAGAGTAGAAAGGTGGCCAGCAGAACCCAAACTGTTCTGCCCAAAGACTCCCCCTTAAGACCGCACCTCAGAGAAACACAGTTTCCAAATACAAGATGCAGAATCCATGAACAGAAAACCTTCTGCTCCAGAAGGCACTTACAGGAAGTGAACATTAAAATCACATCTTCTTGTGACTCTTTTTCTCTAACATAATCAGCATTTCTTACTGCAAATACTAGAAGATGTTTACCATTTATAATCAGAAACACTGTTTCTCAGAAAATAATCGTAAAATGTAAATTATTCAGTAACCCATCTTTCTGAAAAAGAGTAACACTGTATGAAATTGAAGTACTGCCCCAAAAATCTAGATGGGCCCTGAAACTCTAAATATTTGAATTTTTAAGTAACTTCATACCAAACCCATTTAATTAAAAACTATGTCAAACGCACTATTAGAACCAATACGAAAATAAAATTTCAAACTGACACGGCTGTATCAAAAAAAAAAAAAAAAAAATGAAAAGAGAAAAATCGCTTCACTGCTTTTTAGGATTTCCAAAGATGATGTTAAACCCAACCACGGTTCTGACGTCCAGGAAAGCAATTGCTGTGGTACAAAAGGACAAGGGTTAAAAGAGATCAGTGGGCACTCTCTTTCCCCATTAACCCAGGTGGTGTGACGTGGAGGCTTTCTGCACAGCCCAGGGTGCCCGGGATTGAGAACTCCTTCATCAGCCCTCTCCACGGGTGGGAAATACGGATCTTCATTCCTGTGACACAAGACCCTGAATGTTGCTGAAAAATGCTAGTCCCATGTGACTGGGGCAGCACTTTCATTTATTGCACACCATTAAGTTTTTGTTTGTTTGTTTTGAGACAGAGTCTTGGTCTGTCCCCCAGGCTGGAGAGCAGTGGCACCATCTCGGCTAACGGCAACCTCTGCCTACTAGGTTCAAGCAATTCTCCTGCCTCAGCCTCCAGAGTAGCTGGGATCACAGGTCCGTGCCACCATGTTCGGCTAATTTTTGTACTTTTTTTTTTTTTTTTTAGTAGAGATGGGGTTTCACCACGTTGGCCAGGCTGGTCTTGAACTCCTGACCTCAACTGATCCACCCGCCTTGGCCTCCCAAACTGCTGGGATTACGGGCATGAGCCATCATGCCCAGCCACCATTAGATTTCGGCAGGAATCCTTGTGCTAGATGCCATTATCCCACCAATCACTGAGCACTTCTCATTTCCTGCCCCTGCTGCTGCTGGATACTCTATGGCAAGCCGCCGTTCCTGCCCACACACCTGAGGACAGAAACCTCCAACTCTGCCTTGCCAGGAGAACTGACCAGTGTGTCTGACAGATGGTGAGTCCTTTGCTGTACATGGCCCTAAAAAAAGGAGATAATTCTTTCACTCAGACCAAAGTAATCAAACGCTGAAAGGGCTTACAATGAAACATCATATTCCCCAATCTGGACTTGCCCACTCCACTGGCCATCCTTGTCATTATTTCTGATTTTAATTCTACTGGTGGCTATTTTCCACCTCTCTAAATAATTTTTAAACTCTCTTTCTGGGTATCAACTTTGGATAATATTTATTGGCATCCCAGTATGAGAGGTGAGTTTGGTAGGCAACTAACTCCCAGGCTCTGGTGCAAGTGACCAGATGATTGCACCAGCTACTGCAGTCACAGTCACGCAGAGCGGCTATCCATTCTTACTGAGACCACTGGGATAAAAAAGATCCTTCCAAGAGCTCCCACCTAATTCTGGGAATACAGAAGCATACATTAGACAGCCAGTGGTCACACAGCCTTCGGGATGGTTATAGGCCCTTTTCTTAACTTTATAAAGCCCCGGATAGGCTGGCACTAACGTGGCATGCCACTGCCGCACGTTGAGGGCAGGAACTGGCTCCTGCTCCAGTCTGCATCCTCTGCGCCCAGCACCAGGCCCGTCTGCTCGATGCAGGATGAGCAAGTAGCTTAGGCCTGTCCACCCAACCCTCGCAAAGGGTGGAGGTGCAGAGAGCATGAGCGGCCAAGAGGAAGTCCTCACAGGCTTCTTTGATTCTTTCTACTATATGAGATATTCTCGATATCTGAGGGATGAACAACAAACAAAATGTGCTTTATCCATACAATGGGGACGGGAACCAACCCTAAGGAGAAAGGAAATTCTGATGCATGCAACAACACAGATAGGGCTTGAGGACTTTGGGCGAAGTGAAAGAAAGCCAGTTGCAAAACCACAAATGACTGTATGATTCCATTCAGATGTGGCACCTGGAGTTGTCAAATTCACTGAGACAGAAAGTAGAGGCCGGCAACTGTGGCTCACGCGCCTGTAATCTCAGCACTCTGGGAGGCCTAGGCGGGTGGATCGCCTGAGGTCAGGAGTTCGAGACTAGCCTGACCAACAGAGTGAAATCCCATCTCTACTAAAATTACAAAAAATTAGCCGGGCGTGGTAGCAGGCGCCTGTAATCCAAGCTACTTGGGAAACTGAGGCAGGAGACTTGAACCAGGGAGGTGGAGGCTGCGATGAGCTATCATGCCATTGCACTCCAGCCTGGGCAACAAGAGCAAGACTCCCTCTGGAAAAAGAAAAAAAAAAAAAAGAATCCACCAAGGTAGGGCTGCCAGCACACAGCCGCAAGCTCCAGCTTTATCCACTCATGCCCTGGACACTGCCCAGAGCCCCCACAGGTTCCATGTCAGTGTCACCCCAGCCCTCCTGCCCAGGAGATCCTAAGTTCAGGAGAACCTCTCCAGCCCAGACTGCAGGGGGAGGCAGCCACCAAGATCACCTAGGAGTGACTACAGAGGGCAGGGCATCCTGGATGCTCCGGACTGGGAAACCCAGATCATGTCCCCTGCGTCGTGGTCACACCTTCTGGGAGAGGAGAAACCCCTGCCTCACCTCACTGGAGGGACCCTGACCCAGACGCCTGAGAAAAAGTCACCTGCAGGATCCAGACTCCTGCCAAGTTGCGCCTTAGGAAAACTTGTCCCATTTCAACCTGCAAAGCTCTCAGGTCATTATTTCTAAAACCACTGTCCTTTCTCAAAGAGGACGGAAAATACAAAAAAAAAAAAAAAAAAAAAAAACCGACCACCATCAGAAAAAAACACACACAAACACACACAGAATGAGGCACAGGAGGCTGAAGAGGTCAAAGGCAGTTTAGGCACCCCCCCCCCAAAAAAAGTGCCAGACGCATGATGCCGAGTTTGGAGTTTGCGGTGCTTCACCCTCCGCATGCCATTTAGGACCTGACTGCACTCACCCATAGATTTACGTCTAGTCCCTGCCTGGTCGCATCTGAATAGATCTGAAAATAATAATAATAATAAGCCTTTCTCCTGCCAGTAAATACTAAGTTAAGACTGGCAGTCCACTCTAAGGCTCTGCTCTCCACCCGGGTCCCGCAGGGCACACCCCTCGTGGATGTCCTCCCACCATGCTTCCTCCGCATCAGCTCGGGAAAGGAAGTTCGCCCTCCTGTCTGGGCACACCAAGGCCCGCTGCCCGGCCCGTGGGGCCCTGCTTGGGGGCCGGGGGCCTCAATGTTCTCCTTCACCATCTGCGGCCACATCTTCCACCTGCAGCCTTGCCAGGCAGTGCCTGCAGTGGGAAGGGTGCCTGGCCGAGGGGCAGGCCCGCGCCGCGCCCCCAACCCGGCGCCTGCAGCTAAGGCAACCAGGTGTGGGGTTTTTAATTGAAAAGTTGTTCCCTCTGAGCCTTATTATAAAGGAAAAGGGAAAGGGGCGAAGATCCGGGCTCGAGTTCTCCGGGGGCAGCGAACCCAGAGGCAACACCAACCCAATTGCCGCCAGGCACTGGGACTTGAAGCCGGCGCCAAGCGGGGCCTCGGAACGGACCAGCGGCCAGGCCAGCCCGGCGGGACTCCAGCGGGCGCCCCGCCCCCGCGTGAGAGCGCGCCTCTAGCAGGCACCGGGTGGCCATTCGCTGCGGTGTCCTTCCCGGGATGCAAGAGCCGCCGCCAGGTCCCCGCTGCACTCGCCCGCCGGTCGTGGGAGGGGAAAGGGGTCAGTAGGAGAGGAGTGGGGCCGCCGGGTGCACCCCCAGATCCCAGCAACAACCACCCTGCAGCACCGCGGCCCCGGCGAGCCCAGAGGGCAGCGCTCGGGAGCACTCCGGCCGCAACCTCCGCGCCGCCCCCTGCTCGTCCGGGTCCCTGCGGCGCCGCTCGACGCCCCAGGCTGCCAACGCCAGTGAGTCAGGCAGCCCGGGTCGCCCAGCTTACCCGGCCAGGGCGTGGGGCTGCTTCAGTGCCTTGCGGTCCTGCCCCGTCGCCGCCCACTCGGTCCGCGAAGCCGAGCTCTTGGGAGCCCTCGCCGAGCAGCACACACCTACTGCTAAGGAGCCGCCAAGCTGCAAAACCGCGGGCGCGTGCCGGAAGCGGCCTACGGCAAGCCCGCAGGACCTCCTCCACCGAGCGCACGCGCACTCACCTGAGGCTGCCAGACCCGCTGCCCAGTCTGGCCGCATCACCTTACCGTCTCTTGGATCACTGGGGCGTGAAACGCTTCCCGGTGATACCGCGCGGCGGGAAGAGAGGGAAGATGAAGATGCCTCCGTGCCGGGCGTGCGCGAGCACCTGCGCCCCTGGCCCCGGCGCTGGGACAGTCGGCAGGTCGGGCGGGTGCACCCGGGACGCAGGTCCGCCGGGCGGGCCTCCCTGACGGGGCTGCAGCCCAGACGCTGGAAGGCGCGGCGCCCCGAACGCCACGGGCCCTGTAGAGCGCACGGATTCCCGAGGCACTACCCGGCCCTGCTTGCTGGGGAGCTGCAGGGGTCTGCTCCCGTGGGTAGAGCCGGTGAACGGGAAGCTCCCGCCCTGCCCCGGCCGCCACGCTGCGCCCTGCTCACTCGAAGCGGGAGCCTAGAACAAGGAACCCTTGGGGATCGCGGCCTCCGAAAGCCCCACCCGGCAGGGGAGGGCCCCTGCTGCCTCCCCACCGCAGCTC
Source organism: Aotus nancymaae (assembly GCF_030222135.1). Taxonomy (NCBI): domain Eukaryota; kingdom Metazoa; phylum Chordata; class Mammalia; order Primates; family Aotidae; genus Aotus; species Aotus nancymaae. The sequence continues at coordinate 6,908 of NW_026989368.1, forward strand.
CCCAGGGCGCGTGCAAGACTCCCAGTCTTCCCTATCCGTCCCCTCTAACCACCTTAGCACCCCGTTTCCGATACCTGTGCTGCTTTAGCCCCCAGCCCTAGGGCCTCACTCCAGGCCATTCTCTCCTTGCAGTCCTCAATGGAGAGGACCCTGACCTCCGCGGGGCGCTGGGGAGCACACCCTCACACACATCCCCAGGGGAGCTAGTCTTCCGCCCCCACAGCGCGAGAAATTCCTCACTGGAGGAGGAATTGGAAGGTCGTGCTGGAGACTCCGGTGTCACCTTCGGCCCTCTGGCCCTTTCGTGGAGTCCCAGGTAGATGTGGTAAGCTGTGGGAGACACACGGGGTGCCTTGTGTGGGCAGAGCGAGGGCCCAGGTGCCTCCCTCCTTGAGTGATTTGCCCTCTTCTCCTTGTGGCCGGATTAGGTGAAGCTGTGTCGAACCGAAGAGGGGTAAAGAAGGACAGGGGTCCTGGGGGTGAGGAGAGCCCATCTTCCTGCTGCCCTGAGGGCCCGAGCTGAAATCCTGAGAAGTGGCTGGGAGAAGCCGAATCCTGAGCTACACTAGGGTTAGATACATTGTGGACTTGGCCTCTCCGCACCGCACCCTGAGCCTGAGTTTACACAGCAGCTGCGGAAATGAATGGGATTCAAGATGCGGACTGAGAAGGCACATTTGCATCCTCTACTTCGATTCAACTGATGGATCAGTGTTTTTAAGTCGAAGCCACAGCAACAAAGAGGGCAGAAGGAAGTCGTTAGCAGACGAATGATTTCATCTGGAAGATGAAACGGATTTAGAGACCTGTGGGGCAGATTAGAGGGCACAAGCCCAGAAAATATACAGAGAGTGTGGAGCGCAGGGGAGCTCACCCATCCACCTGTGAGATCCTCAGGGAGCCTCCAGGCTCCAGTGCAGGTATCACAGAGGGCAAAGTGGAAATGGGGCCAGAACAGGCAGAATAAATGAAGATCCAGTCAATATCATGGATGCAGCCAAGGCACTTACCCCAAAGAAAAAAATCAGAGATTCTCTTCAAAGAGAGTTGTGTATGCTGCCTGGTGAGAGTGGGTGCTGCTAATGTACTTTTCGGTCCTCTGGAGGAAGCCCTCCTCACCATGGCATTTAGAGGTCCACTAGTGTAATGACTGGTTCCCACTCTAAGCTCTCCCCACATGCACATAACCCCCATCAGCCTGTCCATAAAACTCTTTTAGATACAAAAGTACAGGACGGAAGGTAGCCCCATATATTTTAGAAAAGCTTCCAAAGTGAAGGAGAAAGAACCAAAGAAGTCCTCAGATGACATTCAAAGAATAAAAGATTAGAAAGAAAGAAAATGTGTATCAGGAAAGTTCAAGAAAATACTATAATATAATACATCTTAAAAAAGACAGGAAAAAGGAACAGTTAGAGAAACAATTATCTTTTCAAAGGCTGTGGCAAATACATAATATAAAATTTACCATTTCAATCATTTTAACCATTTTTAAATGTACGTTTCAGTGGCTGTATTAGTCTATTTCACACTGCTAAAAAGATTCTACTCCAGACTAGGTAATTTAAAAGGAAAGAGGTTTAATTGACTCACGGTTCCACAGGACGGGGGAGGCCTCAGGAAACTTACAGTGACGGCTGAAGGTGAAGGGGAAGCAAGTACCTTCTTCATGTGGTGGCAGGAGACAGTCTGCGTCAGTGCAGGAAAAAGTACCAGTTATAAAACTGTCAGATCTAGTGAGAATTCACTCACTATTAGGAGAACAGCATGGGGTAAACCACCCCCATAAGCCAATCACTTCCCATCAGGTCTCTCCCTAAACACCTGGGGATTACAATTTAAGATGAGATTTGGGTAGGGACACAAAGCCTAACCATATCAGTAGCATTAAGGATATTCACACATTGTTCTAAAACTACCATGGACAACCCTCCCCAGAACTCGTTTTTATCTTGCAAAATGGAAACTGTGTACCCACCAAGAAATAACTACCCATCCCCCCAGTGCCACCCATCCTGGCAACCACCATTCTACTTTCTGTCTCCATGAATTTGATTACTTAGGCTGGTCTTGAACTCTAGGGCTGAAATGATGCACCTGCCTCAGCCTCCTAAAGTGCTGGGACTACCTGTCTCTATCAGCTTTACAGTAGCCTTAAAAACCAAGCATCACACAATGATGTCATCTGTTCAAACAAATCACAAACAAAAACAATAACAAACCACTGGAGGGGTCAGAATGTGATTGGAGCCACCTCAAAGCTCGTCTCCAGAGGACTGTGGCTAACATTAATGAATTATTAAAAGTTTCTTTGTGAGATCAAGAATGAGACATAGATGCCTAATACTATGGTTTCTCTTCAATATTGTAATAAATGCCTTAGAAAGTGCAGGAAGACATGAAAAACAAGTGAAAGAACTGAGTTAGAAAAGAAATAAAACTGTCCCTGGTCCCAGATGACACAATAGGATATCTAACAAAATACTGAAAAAATCTGAAAAAAAAAAACAAAAAAACACCATTTGCCCTGTGTGGATGCTTGCTTAAAAGCTCCATTCCCAGGATTTGTCTTTATTTTACCTGACTTAGTGCTTTCTCTGGATAAACAACGTATCTCCTGAGGGCATCTGTGCAAAAAAAAAAAAAAAGAAAAGAAAAGAAAAGAAAAAAATAAGGTCAGAAGATAATTGTTTCCTATTTCCACTTCCTGAGGTAGTGCTGCCAGCTGGGCAGGCAAGTGGCTGACCAAAAACTTAAAATGAAAAACTGGGGAATGAGCTTTCTCTTGGCCCTTTGCTAAAGCTCAGATATAATCTTGGGAGTTTAGGGGGTCGGTTGCCGTTTTGTGCAAGGCTACAGGCATGTGTGGGATTGTGTGTGCTGTTTTATCTCAAGAAGATCTGAGAAGGCCCCATGCTTTCAATTCTGGATGGCTTAGAAGCTCTAGGTAAGAAAGAATTAAAGGTAAAGTAGTAAACAGCCTGTCAGAGAATCAGAGCATTGACGGTGTGCCCCGACACACACACACACAAGCACAGACACACACAGATTCCATCAACAAAGGCTGAAAGATTTACTGAAACAAGGTATTTAAGGAAATGTTCATCCATTCATTAACTGGTGACTAAGCTAATCAGGCAGAGACTTCGGTGGCTGTATACACAAAGACACATAGATTTTAAAGGTATCATTGAGGGAAGTCCCTGAATAAACATCAGCAATAACCATTAGTAAAAACAAATTTTGAGAATGAAATCTGATTTCCATTATATCATGCAAGTCAATTCACAGTATGTAACATTGACAACATTCAACAATGAGTTACAAGACATGTGGAGAAACAGAAAATTATGGTCCGTCCACAGGGAAACCTGCAGTCAATAGAAATTGTCCCTGAGAAAGCCCAGAATCAGACTTTCAATCAGCTACATCTGTCCATAAAACTAAAATAAAACTCCCTGCCTAAATAACCAAACAGAACCATAAGAAGGATATCTCAACTAGAGATAATATCAATTAATCGATAAATATTATTTTAAGAACATACATTTTGAATACAATAAGTATAATCACCAGAATGAAGTATTTTTTTTTTTTTTTTTGAGACGGAGTTTCACTCTTGTTACCCAGGCTGGAGTGCAATGGCGCGATCTCGGCTCACCGCAACCTCCGCCTCCTGGGTTCAGGCAATTCTCCTGCCTCAGCCTCCTGAGTAGCTGGGATTACAGGCACGCGCCACCATGCCCAGCTAATTTTTTGTATTTTTAGTAGAGACAGGATCTCACCATGTTGACCAGGATGGTCTTGATCTCTTGACCTTGTGATCCACCCGCCTTGGTCTCCCAAAGTGCTGGGATTACAGGTGTGAGCCACCGCGCCCGGCCAGAATGAAGTATTTACTAAAAGGGCACAGCAGATTTGAAGTGGCAGGAGAAAGAATCAAGTAACTTTAAAACAATTGAGACTATTCAGTCTATGGAACAGAAAGATAAAACTTCAGTCACGATGCAAAAACTAGACCAAAGATCAACAAGCTCGGAACTTCAAGTTAAAAAGAAATAATAAGGAAAAGAATTTGAAAAAACTCTGAAAATCAATCAGATCTAATATACATCTACAGAATATTTCCACTCAAGAACACAAGAATATACAATCATCTCAAGTGTATATAAATGTCAATAAACCACAAATTAGGCCACAAGACAAGTCTCAATAAATTTTAAAGTATTTACATTATACATATCTCCCACGACAAGGGAATGAAATTTGAGAGGTGATGGACGTGTTAATGAGCTTGATTTGTGCAATCATTTCACAATGTACATGCATATCAAAACATCACATTGTACATCTTAAATATGTACTTTCGTGAGGCAGGGTCTTGCCATGTTGCCCAGGCTGGTCTTGAATTCCTGAACTCAAGTGATCCACCTGCCTTGGCCTCCCAAAGTGCTGGGATTACAGGTATAAGCCACCATGCCTGACCCAAATATAGACATCTTTTATTTGTCAATTATACCTCAATAATACTGGGAGCAACGGCCAACAAAAGAAAAAGAAAATTTAAATAAGCCAGTATTTATTACACAAATCAAAACTATTACTTTAAAACCGTCCCCGCAAAAAACGTGGAGATCTAGTGAGCTAAAGAAAACTCTCTGATACCTGACAAACTTCTCTGGAAAATAAAAAAGAGGAAAGACTTCCCAACTTGTTGATAACAAAACAAGAAAGACAATATCTGTACCAAAAAGAAAATTACAAACTAATTGCTTTTATGTATACATTAAAAATTCTGAATAAATTAGCCAATAGAACAGACAATAAAGAAATAACATATTATGGTCAAGTGTCATTGAGTCTAGGAATGCAAAATTGTTGTAACATTCAGAAATCAGTTGATACAACTTACCACATAGAGGAGTTTGAGACCAGCCTGCTGGCCAACATGGTGAAACCCTGCCTCTACTAAAAATACAAAAATTAGCTGGGAACAGATCCAAGATGGCCAAATAGGAACAGCTTTGGAGTGCAGTTCCCAGTGAGAACGAAGAGGGCGAGGGATCACCACATTTCCAAATGAGTTTTTACTGCCCACAGATCAGGAGATTCCTGGGTGGAAAAGCACCACGAGTCTCCAGCATGGCTGTTTCAGCTGGCGCAGCGGGTCTCCGCACAAAAACTCACACAAATCTGGACGGCCTTTTCAACTGGTGCATGGAATGTCTGGGAGACAGAGTTGCCCATTCAACTGAAAAAAAGGGGGCTGAAACAGGGAGCCAGGTGATCTGACTCAGTGGGACCCACCTCCACAAAGACCAGCAATCTGAAACGCTCTGGATTTAGAGTTTCACAGCAAGGACAGCTGGACCTGGGACAGTCCAGCTCTGTTGGGGGAAGGGCATCTGCCATTACCGAGGCAGTCCACCACTACCGAGGCAGTCCAGCATTACCAAGGCAGTCCATGATTACCAAGGGAATCCACCATTACTGAGGCAGTCCGCCATTACTGAGGCAGACCTCCATTACCAAGGCAGTTCTAACTATAACTCTATAAACAAAACCACAAGGAAGTTCACACAGCAGCTGCGCAGAGCCCATGGCAGCTCAGCAACACCACTGCTGGCAGACTGTGACTAGGCTTCCTCCTTGCTGGGCAGGACATCTCTGAAAAAAGACAGCAGCACATCAGGAACTTATAAATAACGCCCCACCTTACCAGGACAGAGCACCGGGAAAAAAAGGCAGTTATGAGTTCCACTGCAGCAGACTTAAATGTACCTGCCCAGCAGTTCTTAACGGAACAACAGAACTCACAGCTCAGCACTGGAGCTCCTATAAGGGACAGACTGACTCCTCAAGCAGCTCCCCAACTGCTTGAGGTAAAGACCGTCAAAACAATGAAGAAACTGCATCAACTAATAGGCAAAACAACCAGCTAGCAACAAAATGGCAGGATCAAATTCACACATAACAATATTAACCTTAAATGTAAATGGGCTAAATGCCCCAATCAAAAGACACAGACTGGCAAACTGGATAAAAAGTCAAGACCCATCAGTGTACTGTATCCAGGAAACCCATCTCATGTGCAAGGATACACAGAGGCTCAAAACAAAGGGATGGAGGAAGATTTACCAAGAAAATGGAGAGCAAAAAAAAAAAAAAAAAAAAAAAAGCAGGAGTTGCAATCCTAGTCTCTGATAAAATAGACTTTAAACCAACAAAGATCAAAAGAGACAAAGAAGGTCATACCATAATGTTAAAAGGATCAATGCAACAAGAAGAGCTAACTATCCTAAATATGTACACACCCAATACAGGAGCACCCAGATACATAAAGCAAGTTCTTAACGACCTACAAAGAGACTTAGACTCCCACACAGTAATAGCGGGAGACTTTAACACTCCACTGTGAATATTAGACAGAGCAATGAGACACAAAATTAACAAGGATATCCAGGATTTGAACTCAGATCTGGACCAAGCAATCCTAATAGACATTTACAGAACTCTCCACCCCAAATCCACAGAATATACATTCTTCTCAGCACCACATCACACCTACTCTAAAATTGACCACATAATTGGAAGTAAATCACTCCTCAGGAAATGCAAAAGAACGGAAATCATAAGAAACATTTCTCTCAGACCACAGTGCAATCAAATTAGAACTCAAGAATAAGAAACTGACTCAGAACTGCACAACTTCATGGAAACTGAACAACTGACTCTTGAATGTTGACTGGATAAACAATGAAATGAAGGCATAAATAAAAATGTTCTTTGAAACCAATGAGAATAAAGACACAACGTACCAGAATCTCTGGGACACATTTAAAGTAGTGTCCAGGGGAAAATTTATAGCAATAAATGCCCACATGAGAAACAAGGAAAGATCTAAAATTGACACCCTATCATCAAAATTGAAAGAGCTAGAGGAACAAGCTCAAAAAAGCTCAAAAGCTAGCAGAAAACAACAAATAACTAAGATCAGAGCAGAACTGAAGCAGATAGAGACACAAAAAACCCTTCAAAATATCAATAAATCCAGGAGCTGGTTTTTTGAAAAGATCAACAACATAGACCACTAGCCAGATTAATAAAACAAGAAAAGAGAGAAGAATCAAATAGATGCAATAAAAAAAGATTAAGGGGATATCACCACCAATTCCACAGAAATACAAACTACAATCAGAGATGACTACAAACAACTCTGTGGACATAAAGCAGTAAACCTGGAAGTAATGGATAAATTCCTGGATACTTGCACCCTCCCAAGCCTAAACCAAGAAGGAGTTGAAACCCTGAATAGACCAATAACAAGGGCTGAAGTTGAGGCAGCAATTAATAGCCTACCAACCAAAAACAGCCCAGGTTGAGATGGATTCGCAGTTGAATTCTACCTGACATACAAAGAGGAGCTGGTACCACTCCTTCTGAAACTATTCCAACAATCCAAAAAGATGGACTCCTTCCCATGTCATTTTATGAGACCAGCATCATCATGATACCAAAACCTGGCAGAGACTCAACAAGAAAAGAAAACTTCAGGCCAATATCCATGATGAACATAGATGCAAAAACCTTCAATAAAATACTGGTAAACCGATTGCAACAGCACATCAAAAAGCTTATCCATCATGATCAAGTAGGCTTCATCAAGGCTGGTTCAACATACTCAAGTCTATAAATGTAATTCACCACATAAACAGAACCAAAGACAAAAACCACATAATTATCTCAACAGATGCAGAATTTCAACAAAATTCAACAGCCCTTTATGCTAAAAACTCTCAATAAACTAGGTATTGACGGAACATATCTCAAAATAATAAAAGCTATTTATGACAAACCCACAGCCAATATCATACTAAATGGTCAAATACTGGAAGCATTCCATTTGCAATCTGGCACTAGGCAAGGACGCCCTGTCTCACCACTCCTATTCACTATAGTATTGGAAGTTCTAACCAGAGCAATCAGGCAAGAAAAAGAAATAAAGGGTATTCAATTAGGAAAGGAGGAAGTCAAATTGTCTCTGTTTGCAGATGACATGATTGTATATTAAGAAGACCCCACTGTCTCAGCCTAAAATCTCCTTAAACTGATAAGCAACTTCAGCAAAGTCTCAGGATACAAAATCAATGTGCAGAAATCACAAGCATTCCTATACACCAATAACAGACTAAAAGAGAGCCAAATCAAGAATGAACTGCCATTCACAATTGCTACAAAGAGAATAAAATACCTAGGAATACAACTAACAAAGGATATAAAGGACCTCTTCAAGGAGAACTACAAACCACTGCTCAAGGAAATCAGAGAGGACACAAACAGATGGAAAAACATTCCATTCTCATGGTTAGGAAGAATCAATACTTTGAAAATGGCCATACTGCCCAAAGTAATTTATAGATTCAATGCTATCCCCATCAAGCTACCTATGATCCTCTTCACAGAACTGGAAAAAAACACCTTAAACTTCATATGGAACCAAAAGAGAGCCGGCATAGCCAAGTCAATTCTAATAAAAAAGAACAAAGATGGAGGCATTACACTACTCGACTTCAAACTATACTGCAAGGCTACAGTAATCAAAACAGCATGGTACTGGTGCCAAAACAGAGATATAGACCAATGGAACAGAACAGAGGCCTCAGAGGCAAAGCCATGCATCTATAACCATCTGATCTTTGTAGAAACCTAGCAAAAACAGGCAATGGGGAAAGGATTCCCTGATTAATAAATGGTGTTGGGAAAACTGGCTAGCCATATGCAGAAAGCAGAAACTGGACCCCTTCCTGATACCTTACATTAAACTTAACTCCAGATGCATTAAAAACTTAAACATAAGACCTAACACCATAAAAACCTTATAGGCAAGACTATTCAGGACATAGGCATAGGCAAGGACTTCATGACTAAAACATCAAAAGCATTGGCAACAGAACCCAAAATAGACAAATGGGATCTAATTAAACTCCAGAATTTCTGCACAGCAAAACAAACAATCATTAGAGTGAACTGGCAACCAACAGAATGGGAAAAAATTTTTGCAATCTACCAATCTGACAAAGTGCTAATATCCAGAATCTACAAAGAACCAAAACATATTTACAAGAAAAAAAAAAAACACACAAACCCATTCAAAAGTGGGCAAAGGATATACACAGACACTTTTCAAAAGTAGACATATATGAGGCCAAAAAACATATGAAGAAATGCTCATCATCACTGGTCATTAGAGAAATGCAAATCAAAACCACACTGAAATACTGTCTCACGACAGTTAGAATGGTGATCATTAAAAAGTCAGGAGACAACAGATGCTGGAGAGGATGTGGAGAAATAGGAACACTTTTACATTTTTGGTGGGAGTGTAAATTAGTTCAACCATTGTGGAAGACAGTGCGGCACTTCCTCAAGGACCTAAAAATAGAAATTCCATTTGACTCAGCAATCCTATTACTGGGTATATATCCAAAAGATTATAAATCGTTCTATTATAAAGACACATGCACAGGTATGTTCGTTGCAGCACTGTTTACAATAGCAAAGACCTGGAACCAACCCAAACGCCCATCGATGATAGACTGGACAAGGAAAATGTGGCACATATACACCATGGAATACCATGCAGCCATAAAATCGATGATTTCATATCCTTTTTAGGGACAGGGGTGAATCTGGAAACCATCATTCTCAGCAAACTGACACAAGAACAGAAAATCAAACACCGTATGTTCTCACTCATAGGTGGGTGTTGAACAGTGAGAACACATGGACACAGGGAGGGGAGCATCACACACTGGAATTTGTTGAGGGAGACTAGGGGAGGTACAGCAGGGGGTGGGGAGTTGGGGAGGGATAACATGGGGAGAAACGCCAGATATAGGTGATGGGGATGGAGGCAGCAAACCACATTGCCATGTATGTACCTATGCAACAATCCTGCATGTTCTGCACATGTACCCCACAACCTAACATGCAATTATATATATAAAAATTTACCACATAAACAGGAAAATGGCAAAAAAAGTCACAGTCATCTTAAGCGCAGAAAAAGATTTCCCAAAGTCCAACAACCATACGAAATGAAAATGCCTATCAAACTGTAACTAAAAGCCAATTTAATTAATGTGATTTTCAAATTGTACAAAAATCATACAGCAAACATTATACTTAGTGGTCAATTATTGACAGTTTCTTTTTGAGATCAAGAATGAGACATGGATGCCTAATATTATGCTTTCTATTCAATATCATAATAAATGTCTTAGAAAGCATAAGAAGACATGAAAAAAGGATTGAGTTAGAAAAGAAGAAATAAAACTGTCCCTAGACCCAGATGAAACAATTCGATATCTAACAAAATACTGAAAATATTATCAGGCCCACTGGAGACAAGTGAAATATGCAAAATACAATTGCATTTCTATACACCAGTGGCAAACAACTGGAAAATATATTTTTAATGTTACTATTAACAACAGCATTAAAACATACTACATATCTAGGGGAAAAGATATAGCAATTTATATGTGAAACCTATATACAGAAAACTACAAGTGATAATTAAAAAGTCTGAAATAGGTGAAGGGATATACAATGTTCATTGAGTGAAAGTCTCAATGTTGTAAAGATCTTAGTTTCTTTCCAATTAATCTATAGATTCCACATGATCACAATCAATCCCAGCTAGATTTTTGGAGCAGATAGTGACAACTTGTTTTCAGGATTTTCATAAGAACGAAAAAGAATCAAAAGAGCCAAGGCAATTCTTCTTGCATAACATCCCTACCAGAGGGTTTATAATATCTGCGATCATCATCTGTTATAAAACTATAGTGACTAATACGGTGTGGTTGTGGTACAAGAATAGACTACTAATCAATGGAATAAAATGGAGTTCAGAAACAGACTTACACATTAAAAACTCACCCAGTTATTGACAAAAAGGATATTACACTTCACTGGAAAGGAATGGCCTTATCAACACATGTTGCTGAGTTATCTGGATAATCATACTTAAAAAAATGTAGTTTAATCTCACACTGTACTCAAAAAACTTGTGAAGGTAGATTTCAGTTACAGTCTTGGATTAAGCAAAGACTTCTTAAATAGAACACAAAAAGGAATAGTATAAAGGTAAAAAGGATATATAAACTATATTAAAATTAAGAAGTTCAGGTTATGATATATAGATCCCATTAAAAGAGTGAAAATAAAATCTACAGATTGAAAGAAATTATTTGTAATATATATTGCAAAAAATAATTTCTGACATATTATTTATATCAAGAATATAAAAAGAAATACTACATTACAAATAAGAAGAGAGAGACAATTCAATTTAAAAATATTCAAACAAATTGAACTGAGTTTAAAAACTATGTTGGTCAATATACACATAAAAATGTGCTGTGCTCCATTAGCTGTCAAAACGTTGTATATTAAAACCACAGTACATATTCACCAGAATGGCTGTAATGAAAAGGAAAAAGAAAAATGCCAAGTGCTGTCAGGGATTTAGAGCAATTGGAACTCTCAGAGCCTGTTAATGGGAAAATAAAATTGCATAATCATTTTGGAAAATTATTTGGGATTATTATCTAAAACTGGACAAATGCGAGATCCAGCAATTCTATCTTTAGTTGTATATCCAACATAAATGTATGCCTACATTCAATAAAATGTATATGAGAATGTTCATGGCAGCACTATTTATAATATTCCCAAACTTGAAAGTACCCAAATGTCCATTAAAAATTGAATAAATGGGTAAATACACTGTGATGTATTTACAAAATACACTACTATATGCAGCTATAAGGATTAAGAAACTGTAACTGTTCACTCACAATAAAGACTCTCAGACACTTAATACTAATCAAAGGAAGCCAAATACAAAAAGTACATTCTATATGATACAAATTTATATTAAGGGTAGTAACTAGGCTGCTGTTAATTTTTATAGAGCTATACATTTATGATGCATACAGTTTTCTGCATGTTTATTACACATCAATTACAAAGTTCAGTAAACAGTAAAGTAACCCTGAGGAAATCCCAGTGGTCACCACCAATTAGAGGTGGTGGCACTTCATGTATTTTCAATATCATCTTCAACCTTCCCCTCCCTGCTTTTCTCCTTTTCTTTTCTCTCTGCTTCCTCTCTCTCTCAGTGAAAAATGACCTGTTTCTCAACTTTAACTTAATGAAACAAAAGTCTCACTTCAAGGAGAGTGGCTTCAGGGATAGATATAGAGTTTTTCCTCTAAAACTCTTTAGATTAACCAGATAGGAGCACACAGAGAGTTTCCATCAAGATAATCTGTTTTGCCTTAGATATTACTAGACTTAAAGAGACAAAACAAAATTGGCTTGGTTTGAGAATAGGATGTTCAGAGCAGCAGATTTAATTTTGCTATAAGAAACCTCTAAATGTTGTTTTTCCTGAAAGTCATGCTGTTTAGCATTAAAATATAGTTAATATATGAATTTGGCTTTGGGAAAAGGTCAAATTCCTATATAACAAGCAAATGTTAAAAAAAAAAAGTGATGTCAGAAAACAAATCTAAATTTATTAATTTACTACAATTAATGATTCTGAGTGAGCTGGTAACAGTTCTCTGTGATAATTGGCCCATATTCTAGAGAAATACATGAGACATATAGTCCTGTTTCAGACTGTTTTACATATTCTGTGTAAATTATGCAAACTTTTTTTGGTCAATGACAGTAAACAGCCTGGATTTTGTATTTATTTTATTTTTTAATTTTTTAAAATTTTAATTATTTAATTATTATTTTTTTATTTTTAATAATTAGCTTATCTTAGAAATCGGTGAGGACATAGTGAAGTGTGGGCTCCACCTCATGGTAACCTAGGTAAAACGCAAGGATGGGTCCAGGAGCATGGGTTCTGTCTGTTAAGGACTGTCCTCACAGCACCTCTGTAGAGACAGGGAGTCCCATTCCATCCTGAAGACATGAATGTGTGTGTCTACAACTTCATCCTTGAGCTGTGTGTGTGTGTGTGTGTGTGTGTGTCTTTGCTGGACTGTTTTTTTCTCCTGACTTTTAGAAGCATGTGTTTTGTGCTTGGAACAGATCTAACTATTCTCATTGTTTCTAGTATAATTTCTATGCAGAAAATTCTTGAATCCAAATATTAACCTTCCTCATGGACAGATGTCTCAGGCACACGTCTCCCTTTGCATTCACCACTTCAATGTCAAACTCCACACTCCAAAGTCAAATGTCCTCTTCAACACAGACCTGCTTCCTCAGCTCCAATATCCTCCCACTTAAGCATTTGGGTGGCAGCACACAGGGCATTGCTTTGTTTCTTTTGCCTATTTTTCCTTCCAATAGGCCGCTTCTTAGTCCATAACTTATCTCTGTTATTACATTGGTATATTAATTGATTTTCTTTGTTTTTGTAACATGTCCCATCTACAATCCCATCCATAAAGAGTTATTCTAAAATACTCCATTCTAACAGTATTCTAAAATACTCCTCTTATCAACACATTCTCCCTAACTTTGATTATTTAGCCCCTTTTAAATACTTGCTCTGTGCCAGGCACTGTGCCCATTGTTTTAGATTGATTGACTCTAACCTTCACAACTTGGCAAAAAAGGGCATGCTTAATTTTAAGGGAAAAAATTAGTTCAGAAAAGTAGAGCCAGCTGGATGTCACATGAGAATTTCATCATAGAGCCAAGGTAAAGACCCAGGGTGAGCATATTAACAATCTTGGTTTCTGTTTGATGGCACCAGGGTAACTTCTTCTCCACAAGGCAAATTCACTCTTTGTTAACTCTGCATCCAAGGAATTCCAGGTCATAGCTCCCACCTTCCTTCCAAGCCTGAACTTGCACCATCTTCAGTGGAAACCATTTGCTTCTCTCTCTCTTTAGATGACAAAGCCACAGCCCTAGGGAGCCATAAATGTCTACCCCAACTGTGCGACAAAATTCTAGAGCTAGTTTCTCCTATCTCACTTTAACTCTGTACTCATTGATCAATCTCTCCCTATCCATCTACCCACTACTCTCCCAGCCTCTGGTAACCATCATTCTATTGTTTACTTCTGTGAAATCAACTCTTAGATTCCACATATAAGTGAGCGTAGTGGCATTTGCCCTTCTGTTCTTAGCTTATTTCACATGATGGACTGCACTCTAGGTTCATCCATGTTGTCACTGTAAGGTATATTGCCAAGTCCAAATGAGGAAACTGAGGCCAGTGTGAGAAAATGAGAATCCAATTTATTCAACTCTCAGGTGAGGTTCTGTGGTCCAGGAAGGGGCCAGAGAAGTCGCACTGGGCTTCTCAGGGCGTGGGGTTTTATAGGGAGTGGAGATAGTTGATTGGTCTTTACGGAAACAAAGAGCAGACAGTTTCATTGGTGAGTTTCATTGGTGAGGGGGTTTGATTGATCACTAGGGAAACAAAGAGCAGACAGTTTCATTGGTGAGGGGACGTCAAGGTGCCGATGGGGCGAGCTGCCATTGGTTGCCAGGCGGGACTACTGGTGAGTTGACCGGCTGGGGAGGTCAATGTTAAGCTGCCGTTGGACAAATCTTTGGCAGGCTTTTTAAATTTTGAAGGGGTCGAGCGAGGAATGCAGGAGTGGGTGTGTGGAGCCTGCATAGAGAGACCAGATAGGAGTGGGTGTGGGGGAGCCAGCATGGAGAGGCCTGATAGAAATGGGTGTAGGGGAGCCAGCATGGAGAGGCCTGATAGGAGTAATGTGTCTGGAATGATGACTTCATTATCCGGCACGGGGAGAGGTAAGTGTGTCCATTTAGCTCCCGGCGAGGCAGCCGGCCTTACAGTCACAAACGACAAAATTTTATTCTTTTTATGATGGCATAAAAAGAATATTATTGTGTATACATACCCCGTTTTTAAAATCCATTCCTTCCTTGACGGACACTTAGGTTGATTTGTATCTTGGCTATTGTGAATATTCTGCAATAAACATAGGAGAGCAGCTATGTCTTCAATACAGATTTATTTCCTTTGAATATATACACAGTAGTGAGGATAGTGCTAACCATTTTTAGATTCCACATGTAAGTGAGATCCTAAAGTGTCTTTCCGTGCCGTGCCAGGCTTATTTCACTTAGCATGTGTCCTCTGGGTTCATTCACATTGTTACAAATGACAGAATTTCCTTCTTTTTAAAGGCTGAATACTATCACATTGTATGAATACACCACAATTTCTTTATCCATTTGTCCATGGGTGGACATTTACATTGTTTCCATATCTTGGCTGTTATGAATAATGTGCAATGGACATGGCAGTACAGATCTCTATGAGGTGCTGGTTTCCTTTCTTTTGAAACATACCCCCAAATGGGATGCTGGATCATACGGTAGTTCTATTTTTAATTTTTTTGAGTAATCTCTGTACTATTTTCCATAATGACTGTACCAGTTCACACTAAAGAATAAAAATGAGTACTTTTACCTTACTTTATGAATTTTATTATTTATATTTAAGGAATACCACATGATGTTATGAGATACATATGTAAAAATGATCGTTATGGAGACACAGGCTGACATATCCGTCATCTCAGAGTTACTCCTTTTTCTCCCTGTAGCAAGTGCAGTTATAATGTACAAATTTAACAAAAGTCCTGATTACTATACAGGAACATTTACTATAGTCTCCACCTTAAACAATCAGTCTTTTCACTTGTTCAGTCTATGTATCTGCTGCTTTGTATCCTTTGACCTAGTCACTTTGTTTCCTCCTCCACCAGTCTCCCGCTAATCATTGTTTTATTCTCTGTCTCTTTATATTTGAACTTTTAAACTTTTTCAGTTCCACATATAAATGAGATCATAAAATGTTTTTCTTTTTGTGTCTGGCTTATTTTGCTTAGAACAGTATCACCCAGATCCATCCATGTTGTGGCAAATGGCAGAATCACTCCTGTTTTTAAGGCTGAATATATTCCATCGTGCGTGTGTGTGTGTGCGTGCATGCACGCGCCACATATCCATTAGTCCATTGATAGCCACCCAGGTTGTTGACATAGCATGGATATTGTGAATAAAGCTGCACTGAACATGGGAGTAAAGACATCTTTATAAGGTGGTGATTTCAATACCTTTGAGTATATGCCCAGAAGAGGAATTGCTGGATCATATTGTAATTGTATTTTTCATTTATGTAGGTACCTCTATACTGTTTTCCATAATGGCTGAATCAACTTACATTCCCATCAATAATAGGCAGTTTACCTCTGGAAGAAAATCTGTTATAATAACGTAAGGGATTTCATTAGATCAAATGGAAAAAAATACAAGAAATATATTTTGTAAAGATCAAATGTATTTGAATATATTTTGTTAAATCAATTGTGTCAGAAATTATTTCCAAATCTTAAAGAAGAAAATATGACTTGGTCAGCAATACAGATCTATGTTAACAAGATATTTAAAAATGTAGGCATGGAAAAGAGAAAAGTGATTGTTTGCTTTTCTATTCTTTTCACTGAAAGAGTAGAAGTTGGGTGGAACTGGACAGTGGACAGTGATGGGGACAGCATGGGGAAACTTGTTCATAAAACATTAAGAATTCCAGCCTATCACTTCCTGCTTCTTCATTGTTTCATTGGTCTCTGAAACTCACTTTTAAGAGGAAAACCTGGCTGGGAAAGCCGGAGACGGTGATTTTCAGAACTGCACTGAGGTCGCCAGCAGTTCTGAAAAAATAAGTTCATGAGGATACTAGTGCAGGAAGCCTAGAAAACTTTCAGTTCAAATTAGAACACTGGACACACAGAACATTAAATTCCGTGAACTTAAGGGTAGAGTGAAAAAAACGAGTGATCTTTTTCCAATGAGATAAAATAAGGCAATTATAACATATAAGGAAAAACAAAAAGCTGCACAAGGCAAACACTAAATAATGTGAAATTTAAAAGTGAAGATATGTGGATGTAAATTGGACTCATTCTCTTTCTAGTGGGACAGGATTAATACAATTAAAGCTCACCTCTGTCCAGTGTTCCTTCCTTCCGAGTCCAATGAACTATAGTCGAGCCTCACTGTTCACAGATTGTTTGTGAATTTGCCTACTTGCTAAATTCACTTTTAACCCTAACATCAAAGCTCACAACACTTTCACAGTCCTTCTCAGGCACGCACAGAGCTGCAAAACACACTTTCCAAGCTGAGGTCAACAAGGTGGCGTGCTGCCTACTTGCTGCCACTCTCCTATCGTAAATGAGAGTCCTCTTCATGGTCTATTTAGTGCCATGTGTTTGCACTTTTGTGCTTTTTTGTTGATAATTTTAATACTTAAAATGCCTCCCGCGTGTAGGGCTGAAGTGCCATCTGGTGTTACTAAATGCAAGAAGGCTGTGTGATGCCTTATGGGGAAAATGCAGGT
Organism: Aotus nancymaae; assembly: GCF_030222135.1. Lineage (NCBI taxonomy): Eukaryota > Metazoa > Chordata > Mammalia > Primates > Aotidae > Aotus > Aotus nancymaae. The sequence continues at coordinate 24,333 of NW_026989368.1, forward strand.
GTTGGAGATGTTCACTGAGGTAAGAGGTATAGTGCTGTCAGCCATGTGTTCAGTGTCAATGAATCTGTCATATACATTCCGTTGATGAAAAGGTTTTGACTAGAGGCTTGAAAGAACCTAATCCTGTATTCCCCCAAGGAGCAATGATTCCTTTTTCTCTAATCCAGTGATCGTGAAGAACATAAATACTGCAAATACTGAGAATGGAGTGTGGTTTTTCAGGGTGTGGAGAGAAGTGCCAGTGACATAATTATCTCTTAAAGAAAGGAGTTAAATATTCTTTAAATAAATATATGCATTATATTTTCAATTGTTATTAAATGTGACTATCTGTAACATTGATTTACCTATCATCTGTTTTCTTTTCTGTTAACAGTATCTTGCATTTTTTTCTTTTCTTTTTTTACAGAAAACACATTATCCATCCAAATCCACACCATGAAAGTAGTCACATAACTCAGGCCTGGTGAATCACTATGCTTCACCCCAAAGAAGAGCTAAATGATAAAAGACAGTAAAACGCTGGGCACACTGGCTTACGCCTGTAACCCCAGCACTTTGGGAGGATGAAGTGGGTGGATCGCTTGAGCTCAGGAGTTTGAGATGAGCCTGAGCAACATGGCAAAACCTCATCTCTACAAAAATACAAAAACTAGCCTGGCATGGTGGAGCATGCCTGTAGTTCCAGCTATTTGGGAGGCTGAGGTGAGGGGGTTGCTTGAGCCTAGGAAGTTAAGGCTGCAGTGAGCCAAGATTGTGCCACCATACTCCAGCCTGGGTGACAGGGCAAGAAGACCCTGTCTCAAAAAAATTTAAAATAAAAATAAATAAAAAGGAAAAAAGAGTTGAAACCTGATCCACACAAATCTGAAAATGTTCATTTATCAGGGGTCATGTATTTTCACTTTTACACAAGCCAGTTTGAACTGCTTTCAGTAATTCACAAAAGGAATAGCCCTTCTCTCTTTTTTTATTTTTATAAGCCAGTTTGAACTATTTTTAGTAAGTCACTATAATTTACTATAAAAGTGTAATTAAGACACACTAGTGTTGATTCAAGAACAAATAAATAAAGCATTGGAGTGGAATGGAGAGCCACATAACAGACCTACACATTGATGACAATTTTACACATGACAAAGTTATCACAGCAGAAGGCTGAGGAGGAAGGACAGCAGGGGTGCCAGGAAAGCTGGTTATCGCCATGAGAGAAAAGAAAACAAAACTTGTTTCTATGGCCAGGTGTGGTGGCTCGTGCCTGTAATCCCAACACTATGAGAGGCTGAGCAGGAGGACTGCTTGAGTCTAAGAGCTCTAGATCAGCCTCGGCAACACAGTGAGACTCTCTCTACAAAAAAATGAAAAATTAGCCAGGAGTGGTGGCACTTGCCTGTAGTCCCAGCTACTTGGGAGGCTGAGGTGGGACTGCTTGAACCCAGGAGGTTCAGGCTGCAGTAATCCAAGATCGCACCACTGTACTCAGCCTGTGCAACAGCGAGACTCTGTTTCAAAAAAAAAAAAAAAAAAAAAAGGTCTCTTACCTCATATTAATTATTTACAAAATACTCCAGAAGAGATAAGGTCAGAATAGCAAAGACAAACTCTAAATTTGTTATAAAAAATAAAGAGGACTTTGTGATAAAGATTTCTTAAAAATGTTATAAAACACGAATCAAAAAGTAGAAATAATGATAAATACTATATGAATGTTTTCCAAATCAAAATGAAGTCATTAATGTTTTGAAAAAAAAAACAGCTTGACAAATAAAGCAGGGAAGGCCACGAAGAGAGAGTTCTAATTCTTGTATGCCTGCTTACAAAAAGTATCACAAAAGACTGCAAAAAACACAACTTTGTACAAAGGCCATTGTCAACTTGCACGAAAAATACTCTGTGATGACATCTGCCTAGCAACTGTCTGTCCAACCTTGGACTGCAATCACCTCTATTCAGGACGATAATGTAATCCTCCTCATTATTACCTTTCAAAGCGACTGTCTTCCACTTCCTCCCTGAATATGCTCATAGTTCACCATGGCTGTACACACTCTCATCACAATGCTTTAAATATTCCCAAATAAATATCTTTTTTTTTTTTTATTTTTGAGACACGGTCTCTGTCTGTTCAAGTGATTCTCCTGCCTCAGCTTCCTGAGTAGCTGGGACCACAGGCGCACGCCACCAGGCCCGGCTAATTTTTTTTCTATTTTTAATAGTGACAGGGTTTCACCGTGTTAGCCAGGATGGTCTAGATCTCATGACCTCATGATCTGCCCGCCTTGGCCTCCCAAAGTGCTAGGATTAAAGGCATGACCCACTGTGCCCGGCCAATAAATATATTTTATTTTAGAGAGTCCTTATGTTTATTATTTAGGTTGACAACTGCTAAAATAATAAGAACTTCAGATATTTAAAAAAGGAGAAATTTAAAATACAAGCAATTATCTGGATTTGTTTTGCTTTCTTTTGTTTTTGGTTTCTTTTCTGGCAACATATGAGAAAACAAAGATCTAAAGAATATAAAATGTTCTATAAAATAGTAAGGAAAAGACAACACAATACAAAAAATGGGGGGCAACAGACACGAACGTAATTCACAGAAGAGTAAGCGCAAATGGTTAGTGTGCCATTTAATAACCAATTAAATGAAAGAAAGAATACAGCAAGGTATTTGATTACATCCATGTAAACTGGCAAAAATTGCTTTATTGGAAAAAAAGCATCATCGCTGATGGTAATACAGATGTAGCAGCCTGGATCTGTTTCAGAGCCTCTTCTTGTCCATTGTCCTGGGCTATACTCAAAACTGTCAGCTTTTCAGGTCATTTGGTTAGTGAGTTGGGAGAGTACACCCAAATGAGATATGTATTGACTCCAAAGAGACCAAATAAGAATTTGTGGTCACAGGAAGGCCAGATTCAACAATTTTTCTTCCACTTTGGGAGGGATTCCCCTACCACAGGAACCCTAGAAACTTCAGAGAGACAGAAGGTCCATGAATATTTATGAGATCAATTTCCTGACACATTTACATTGCAGAGTAATTGCTATTTCCTGCTCACCAAGTTCAATTAGTATAACATCACAAAAGTAATAGACCAGTGTGATGTGCTGTGGAAGGAAAAGTGATCAAGTACAGGCTGGAGTGTTGATAAACACCTGTGGTTGGACAGTAAATATGTATTTCTAGCCTAGCCAGCTAAAATCAAAGTGCTTCTAGTGCTCTTCACTAACAGATATAAAGAAAATTAAAAGGGCGTTCTTCAGATCAGTAGCTGTAAATCAAGTACCAAGGGATGGTTAATTGGTTCAAGCAACAAAACCACATCTGGAAGAGCAGCTGCAACTGGAGTCACCGTCTGAATAATTTATGATAGTCCACTATCATTCTCCAATATTGGTCCGTCTTCTCCATGAACCAAATTGGTACACTGAACAGAAATGGGGTGGGAATCATGACCCCTGTATCCTGATAGTAGCACTGATTTTTGCAGTCCTTCCAGAATGCTGTATTGCTTGTGGCTAATTATTTTTGTAGGGAAATCAGCAGTTCTAGGCGCTTCTCTCTGGCCTTGCCTACCATAATAGCCCTCACTCCACAGGTTGGAAACCTGTGGATTTGGGGTTTCTGCCAGTTGCTGAGACTGTCTCTCCAACTATGAATTCCAGAATTAAGGAAATAAGTACAGGCTGGGTTCAGGAAGACGGTCGGTCAACTATGAGACAGGTGTGAGCTAAAAGTCCATCGATCACCTACCTGACCTGCACAAAGACCTGTGCTGACTGATGGGCCACAGGTTGTATTCCTCTTCAGGAATTAGTGTCAGTTTAGAGCCAGCAATCCCTTAAAATTCTTATTACTTTCCTTTCCTCAAGGCAGTCACTATGACAAAGGCTGTGTGCGCCTTTGGGGATGGCTGGGACAAAAATCAGTGTCACAAGTTTCTGACATTGTATTGTGTTCCTTACTCAAGGGAACTTTCCTCTTAATTCAAAGGAAATAATTCTATAAATGGGTTCTAGTTTGTGAATTGACTGTGGAGCCATAACTTTCTTTTGATTATTTAAGTCAGACTTCTGTTCACTGGACCTAGATCTCTCTGACTGCACAGGCTAATGAGAATTTAGTAGACTGGCTGCTGTGATTTGAATATGTTTGTTTTTCTCCACCAAAATACATGTTGAACTTTGATCTTCAAGGTGAGGTGTTTGGAGGTGACGCCTGGTGGGAGGTGTTGAGTCACAGATGCTTTGGTGCTATTCTTACAGTCGTCAATGAGTTCTTGCTCTGGCAAGATGGGATTAGTTCTCTCAGGAATGGATTGGTTCATTCAAGAGTGGGTTGTTATGAAACTAGGATGCCCCTTGGTTTTTCTGTCTTCCCTTTTGACCTTCTCTTCTATGTTCTGACATAGCATGTGGCCCTCACCAGAAGATGAGTAGATGCCAACCTGCAGAATCACAAACTATATAAACATCTTTTCTGTACAAATTATTCAGTCTCAGGTGTTCTATTATAGCAACACAAAAAAGGTGCTAACGCTCTGGCCATCTATTTCTTTCCTAGAACCATCCTAATAATCAGTCAACTCGAGAGGTCTCTCTCAGTCAGTCTATTCTGATTACTGCTTTGGTTCCACTGTACATTGTGGTGACCACACCTACCTTGTCTTTGACAATGAAGTGTATTTTTTTCCATTTTGTAACTTTTTTATTCATCCATTCCACAAATATTCATTTAAGACCCACTACGTGCAGACAATGCAGGCAGCAACAAGTTATCACTGCCCCTTAATTTCTCAAAGGAGAAATAAGATCTTGTATTACTTTAATCTGATTTTTTTTTTTTTTTTGAGACAGAGTCTTGCTCTGTTTCCCAGGCTAGAGTGCATGCCACTCGGCACCTCATTGCATTTGGGGATCTTAGTTTGCTGGCAGCAGTTCCCACTGTCATTTCTGACCTACAGAGAAGAATGACTACAGAAATCTTAAGGATGCTAGGGTTCCCCTCACAAATTCATTTCTCACGGCTGTGGTGAAAGGTGTGTCTCTGGATTCCCTGATCATGGGTGAGCAGGCCTTACATGGAAAATCCACTCTGTCTTCCAATACCTCTAAGTCTTCGAGAATCTTTCTCCATAGTATACCAAGACAGCCTGGCATTTCAACTTCACTTAGTGTAGGCTACCTTATTTTTTTCTCGTGCATTTTGTTTTGAATTACTTTGTTATTGTATTACTCTTCCATATTTTCCATCTATGAAATTAAATGGTACGTTGAATTCTTTCATTTCTTAAAAAAAAAAAATGTGCTTGACATGGTTTGGCTGTGTCCCCATTTAAATCTCAATTTGAATTGTGTCTTCCGGAATTCCCACATCATGTTGTGGGAGAGGCCGAAGGGGAGGTAACTGAATCAAAGGGGCCAGTCTTTCCCATGCTAGTCTCATGATAGTGAGTCAGTCTCACGAGATCTGATGGGTTTATCAGGGTTTTCTACTTTTGCTTCCTCTTCATTTTCTCTTGCCGTCACTATGTAAGAAGTGCCTTTCACCCCCTGCCATGATTCTGAGGCCCCCTAGCCATGTGGAACTGTAAGTTCAATTAAACCTCTTTTTCTTCCCAGTCCTGGGTATGTCTTTATTAGCAGTGTGAAAATGGACTAGTACAGTGCTCAGTGCTAAGAATTTTTCTCTGATTTCTACATTAAATGGAATCATAGATGCTGATCTGTAATATTTTAATTATCATTGTTTTCAGAATTTTTCTGTTTCCCATCTTACTCTATAGTTAAATTTTTTTTTAATTTCCATGGGAAAGAGTCTTTGTGTTTCATGACTTTGCTAATATTTTCTAATTTCATTGCATTGTTACTAGAAAGTGTTGTTTATAATGTTTGTACTTAATGGAACTTACAGATATGTCTTTGTGATCTATTATATGATAATTTCTTGTGACTATTCTATGTGTTCTGACCAAGTATATTCTCTAGGCTGGTGTGGCACACGCCTGTAATCCCAGCACTTTAGGAGGCTGAAGTGGGCAGATCACTTGAGGTCAAGAGTTCCTGACCAGCCTGGCCAACATGGTGAAACCCCGCCTGTACTAAAAATTCAAAAATTAGTTGGGCATGGTAGCACACGACTGTAGTCCCAGCTGCTTGGGAGGCTGAAGTAGGAGAATTGCTTGAACCCAGGAGGTGGAGGTCCCAGTGAGCTGAAATCGTGCCACTGCGCTCCAACCCGGGAGGCAGAGTGAGACTGTCTCAAAAAAAAAAAAAAAAAGTATATTCTCTAAGGAAGTAATGTTTTTATTTACTTTTAAGATTTTCCTTACTGATTTTATGATGTTTAAGTCTTCTTTATCCTTAGTTATTTTTTCCACTTGATCTGTGTTGTATTGAGAGTAGTGATTTAAAGTTCCTAATAATGGGAGCATTCCTAACTATTCCTTAGTGCCTCTGTGGTTTCTATTTATGATGATTTTTGTATGCCGACATTCATAAGTATCGTATCTTCACTGTGAATTGGGTTTTAGCATTAAAAGCTTTCTTTTTTGTCACACTTAATATTTTGTGGCCTGAATACTACTTACATAAGGATTGCTATCCCTTGCCTCTTTAATTTTTTCATTTGCCTAGTATGCCTTTGTGCATAATTTTTTTTATTTTTTTGAGACAGCCTCGCTCTAGTCACCCAGGATGGAATGCAACGGCATGATCTCAGGTCACTGCAACCTCTACCTGGTTCAAGCGATTCTCCTGCCTCAGCCTCCTGAGGAGCTGGTATTACAGGCACCCGCCACCACACCTGGCTAATTTTTATATATTTCAGTAGAAATGGGGTTTCACCATGTTGGTCAGGCTGGTCTCGAACTCCTGATCTCAGGTGATCTGCCCAACTCAGCCTCCCAAAGTGCTAGGATTACAGGCATGAACCATTGTGCCCGGCCTCGTGCATAAATTTTTAACCTTTCATAATCACTTTGTTTTAGGTATGTCTCTTATATTCTGCAAATACTTGGGCTGTGTTTTGTTATTCAAGGTGATGTCTTTTTTTGGTAGTTAAGCCATTCATATTGATAACTATGACTGTTGATGGATTTGGTCTCAACTGTTTCACAATATTTTATGACTGGGTATATTATAATTGCTGCATTTCCTTTTCTACAAGTCCTGTATTAATTGCTTCTATATTCTAAAAAATTTAATTAACTCATTCTACTTCCTTCTTTCCCTTTCTCTTCTCCTCCATGTTGTTTTTGAAAGGTCTGATAGGCTGGGCATGGAGGCTCATGCCTGTAAATCCCAGCACTTTGGGAGGCCGAGGCGTGCAGATCACCTGAGGTCAGAAGTTTGAGACCAGCCTGGCCAACACGGTGAAACCATGTGTCTACTAAAAATACAAAAATTAGCAGGGTGTGATGGTGCATGCCTGTGCTCCCAGCTACTCTGAAGGCTGAGGCAGGAGAATTACTTGAACCTGGGAGGCAGAGTTTGCAGTGAGCCAAGATTGGGCCACTGCACTCCAGCCTGGATGACAGAGCAAGAGTCCATCATAAAAAAAAAAAAAAAAAAAAAAAAAAAAAGGAAAGAAAAAGAAAAAAGAAGGTCTGATTTTTAGTATATGTGCTGCCGAAGTGAGCACGAAAAAGAAGGTCTGATAACAGTTTAGTTCTTTTGTTCTTGTCATTTATGTATGTGATCTTTTCCCTTGAAGACCAGGAAGAGTTTATCTTTAAATATCCTATTTTACTTCATGTGCTCTTCACAACACAATTTTAAATTACTCTTCACCTTTTAAAAATCCTAATACATGCATAGTTACATTGATACATTTGTTTTTAGCCATAGCAAGTTTGATGTGCATTCTTGTCAATATTGTTTGGTTCAAAATCTTTAAAGGCTAATGATTTTACGAGCTTATGACTTAAAGTTTACTGTTTCAGGAGAATTTTTCCAAATACTCAATTGACTCAAGTTTATTTCAGCATAAATTTCTTGTGACATACTTTTAAATATTAGTTCTTATCAGTTGATTCCACTGTTTTGTTATTTTTCCAGGGACTCCAACTTTGTGAAGTGCATTTGCTTAACTTTCATTTCTACCACTTTTCTGTGACCTCTTTTTTCCTTAGGTCATTTTCATTCTCCAGGTTGTTTTTCTACCTTTCTTCAAGGTTAGTCAATATATTTTCATTTGAGTCTATTCTCTTTTTTGATCTTGTGGTTCCCTTTTTCTTTTGGAGATATTTTCTTTCTTTCATTTCTATTCTGGTTTTAATTAACTATATTTTCATTTCCTTATGTTTTTGCTTGCTTTGGTTCTTATTTTTTAGATATCTGACTCAATTTGCTTTTCATATCCACAAATGCTTATTTGAATAAATTTTATTCTATTTGAAGTGTCATCTTAGAATTTTATTCCGATTCACAGTTATTGTATTTGGGGAGATTTGAATTGGTCAAAGTATATTGGATTTGATTTTTTTATAGTAACCTCTGTAACATACAGTTTTCTTCTTTCCATTGTGGATTTTTTTGTGAGTTTTCAAGATTCCCAGTACAATGGCACCCTCTTCTGTCAGTATAGCAAATTACAGCTCCATAGCAAATTTGTTCTTTATGAGAGGTTTATGTCCTCTAGTTGGTTTTCTTTAGTCTCTCAGTCTAAAATGTCCCTTCCTCCCCCACTCCTTTCTTTGAGATGGAGTCTCGCTCTGTCCCATTTTTTTTTTCAGGAGAATTAAATCATTTATTAATTACACATGATAATGTATGATACACAAGCCTTATTCCCATCTATAATTTTATCTGATACCATTATTTAATTTATATATAGTGCATAGGATGTGCCAACGACTATTTCTATAACCAATAATTCCATGATTTTGCTTGGGTAATCCCTTTTAATGGTGAACTTCAGGTCACAACAATAACTATTAGTTCAACTACACCAAGGTTTCTGAAGACAATGGCATCTCCACCCAAGCAGGTTATAAATTTCAGATAGAACCTGGCATCACCCTGGAGGAATTCTAACTTCACACCGTTGGGGAAATTTACCAAGACGGCTTCAGAGTAAACCAGCTTTACGCAGCACATATTCTAAAAAAGACACATTTATTCAGGGTCATGATCAGACTATTACATTTAGCAATCAACAACATGGGTGCCAAAAAAAAAAAAATCTACATTAAAATGCTTTGTTGGAATGTTTTACACTTTCCACAGAATAGAAACTAAAATAACCTGTTTTACAATTAGTTGCAAATACAGTCTCCAAGTTTTTTGCTCATTCACACGAATATTTGTCTAAAACATGTCTTAACATGGACATAAAACATGTCTTAACGTGGACAGCTTAACCTCAGCTTAAAAAGCCTGAGTCAAAAGGTGAAAGTGACAGAAGACTCTGGGAGGGAAAGGTGCAAAAAGAGATGCAAAATACCTTCGAAGGCAGGTAAGTGGGGAAAACACGGGCTTAGTAAATTTTTTGCAGGTTTTCAAGATTCTCAGTACAATGGCCCCCTCTTCTGTCAGTATAGCAAATTACAGCTATATAGCAAATTTGTTCTTTGTGAGACGTTTAAGTCCTCTAGCTGGTTTTCTTCAGTCTCTCAGTCTAAAATGTCCCTTCAGAGGGACATTCACAGAGACCAACTCACAGCAGCCAGTCTGGGTTTCAGGAATAAAGTGAACATTTGAATCCAGTGGCTCTGTCTTCTCTGGAGGAGGAGGCCTTGACCCAATCACACGTGAGTTGCTTTTTTTCTCCTGAAATTCTATCTTAATTACTCAGAGTTAGCTGATCTGTGCTCCTTTTTAGGAAAGGGAAAATGGATTGGCAGTTGATAAGCACCTAATGTTAGGTGATTTTAGACACTATCAATTCCTGTATTTACATCTTGGGGAACTGTAAAAAGTAACTGATCATTATTTCTGTTTTGAAGGTGAGGGAAAGTTTAGAGATATTAAGTGTTCATGGTCACAAGATGTTAAGTTGTAATTGGTAAGTCATTTGTGGGAAAATATTTTGAGGATATTTAAATTTCTTGTTATCAAAATTTTAACGACTACCTATAGCATTCATCGATGATTCCTACATAAGCTGGTTATTTCAATGAAGACTGAAAAATGGTGACTTTTAAAGTACTATTCTTTCTACATTTGTCATTATTTCTTCTATGAGTAAGAACTTTCCCTTCTACTTCATTTATTTGTTTTTTATATCAGTAGGAACTCATGCATCTTTATTTTATTCAATAGGTTATAACATGTTATTATTATTGATTTTGATGCTGAAATTATTCGGATTTCTTAGTCCATTCAAATTGGCTTCTGTATCCTTCTGACATATGCCTATCATTTATTTTTATCATTTTTTTTAGCACAACAAGATATTTTATGCTTATTTTGTCTTTCCCTGTCCCAGCCCTGGAAACAGCCATTTCTCTAAGGAGCTTTGGTTCCTTTTTGTGGTGAATGGAATTGTTGAAGCCAGATCTGGGTGCTAGGTGGACACATCGCTACTGGGGTATCATTGCTTATAGACCGTCCCAGGGGAAAAAGCTGTACAAACATGCATACAAACATACATATGTATACACACACATTTATATCTGTCTATAAAAACATTAATTCATACTGAGACTAGTCTAGTTCCATGGAGTTCATTCCTGCCTTCTTCCTGGATGCATGTGTTACTCCTTTCTTCAAAATGAAGAACCTGGCTCCCATTATTCTAAATATATTTACTCATTTGCTCAATCTTAGAATCCCAGCTTTTTTTTTTTTAACCCATATGCCTGGCCTTTGGAAAGCAAACCTATTAACTGTAATTCAGTATTTGTGTATGAGTCGTCTTATCTTAAGATTGAAGGCTTAAAGTCAAAATGCTGGTTCAAAAGTTACTAGGGTAAGTTATTTTCTTCTCCTTCGCTGTGTATATGTAATTCAATCAAAATATAGTTTTATTGTTGTTGTTGTTGTTGTTGTTTGAAGCTGAGTCTTGCTCTGTTGCCCAGGCTGGAGTGCAGTGGTGCAATCTCAGCTCATTGCAGCCTACACCTCCCGGGTTCAAGCAATTCTCCTGCCTCCTGAGTAGCTGGGATTACAGGAGCGCACTACC